>NC_134881.1:39919868-39929868 GCF_041734735.1 Babylonia areolata | reverse complement strand
GTTTTTATCACAACATATTTCTGTGTGTGAAATTCGGGCTGCTCTCCCCAGGGAGAACGCGTCACTGCACTACAGCGCCACCCCCCCCCCCTTTTTTTCCCCTGCGTGCAGTTTTATTTGTTTTCCCTATCGAAGTGGATATTTCTACAGAATTTTGCCAGGAACAACCCTTTTGTTGTCGTGGGTTCTTTTACGTGCGCTGAGTGCATGCTGCACACGGGACCACGGTTTATCGTCTCATCCAAATAACTAGCGTCCAGACCACCACTCAAGGTCTAGTGGAGGGGGAGAAAATATCGGCGGCTGAGCCGTGATTCGAACCAGCGCGCTCAGATTCTCTCGCTTCCTAGGCGGACTCATTACCTCTAGGCCATCACTCCACATAGCAACAACAACAATAATAATAATAATAATAAAAAATTAAAATAATAATAATGATGGAGTCTCCCGTCGGACCGACGGATGAGTAGGCAGGCAAGCTTATCTGTCGGTGTGTGTCCTCATATGGGAGAAAAGGCCGACTCTGGAAAACGCCTCCAGAAGTTGAGCCCTGCTTCCTTCGCTCATGCTTCTCCTTTATGGCCAGCGTTCTCTTGTTTTCAAACGTCTTTATGCCACTAGAGCACAGCATCCTCCAGCGAGAGCGGTCAAGGGCATAACAACAACAACAAGAACAATAATAATAATAATAATGATAATGATGATGATGATGATGGTGATGATAAAAAAACACAAAAGAAAATGAAATGAAAATGGTAATAAATGCAGACGCCTGACTGACGTATAAATGCAACAAGCATGTCAGGCCTTGGGAGCATACCCTTGGTCTGTATTAATTATTTAAAAAAAACAACAACAACAAACCTGTAGATTATTGTACTAGCAGGGATACGGGTACACTCTCACTATATGGATGGGAGTGGAAGAGGAATCGAAACTGAGGTCATCATCAGGGCAGGGAAAAGACAGACCAGAAAACTCTGCCTTTTTTATGACGATAGAGGGATGGAGAAAGAGGATGAAGAAGAAGAAAACCAGAATCCCCATACCCCCCCCCCTCCTTTTTTTTAAGGGCAGGGCTGTCCTGTCTGAATTGATTTGGTGTGGTAAACATTCCTTTTTAAAGGGCAAGGTTGTCTGAAATGATCTGATGTGGTAGCCATTCCTTTTTAAAGGGCAGTGCTGGATGAACTGATCTGATGTGGTAAACATTTTGTAAGGCCAGGACGAACTCATCTGGTGTGCCAAAGACTTAGTTTTAAAGGCCAGGAAATTCTGGATTGATGTGTTGCGGTAAACATTACTTCTTTTTGGCCAGGACGAAATGATCTGGCGTTTCATCTGTTTCTTTCTGAGGAACAGAAAGTTCTGTCGACAAAAGTTATAAGCAGACCTGGCCGAGAGAAATACAGAAGGGTGGTACACTGGAATTATATTTCTCTTCACCAGAATCTGTCTTACACTCCTATGAAGAAACACCTGTACTGACTGCGTAGGTCTTTCATTGGTAACTGTTCTCAGATTACCTGATACACTGGACACCAGTAGTATGGTGAGGGACTTTTGACCCCTTAAATGTGGACCTCGTGGGTGGACCTCGTCGGACCGGAAGTATGCGCGTGGGCATTCCGGAAGTAGGCGGAATAGTCAAGGTCACTGGAAAAAAATTGATGTGTGGGTCAAGGTCACTAGAATCAGAGTGTCTAAAAATAGACGTGTCTTGACACGTGATCGTGCGTCATGTCTAACAATAGACCTTTGTCTGTCGGAGTGTCTAAAACAGATAGATGTGTCTTGCCATGCGTCTGTCGTCTGCGTACATGGACCTTTGTCTCTCGGAGTGTCTAAAAATAGATAGACGTGTCTTGAAATGTTAACCAGCGTCATGTTCTTTGTTTTTGTGGTGATGACAATGGCAATGATGAAGATGGCGAATTGATAAGGATGATGATGATGGCGAATGTGCCTTGAAGTTTGTAGACTGGTTTACGTTTTAAAGCAGAATGCGACATGTAAGACGCCATCAGAATAGGTTATGGATCCAAGGTGGAAACATCCTTTTACTTGTGTGATTGCTGGTCCAACAGGAAGTGGAAAAACTGTTTGGGTCACCCAGTTTATAAAATGCATCAATGAACTAATGACACCAACTCCTGGTGCGATTGCGTGGTTTATGGAGAATGACAGTCTGGATATAATCTTTTGTGCATTTAAATTTTTTTTTTATCATTATTATTATTATTATTGTTATTATTATTATTATTATTATTATTACTATTATTATTATTATTATTACTACTACTACTACTACTACTTTTTTATATTATAATTATTATTTATTTATTTTTGTACGCTTATAGCTGACTTCATCAAGTTTTTTCACCTTATACATATTATTAGTAGTGGTAGTAGTTATTTAAAAAAAAAAAAGTATTTATCTATTATTTATTCAACCCCCCCCCCTCTTTTTTTTTCTCAAGGCCTGACTAAGCGCGTTGGGTTACGCTGCTGGTCAGGCATCTGCTTTGCAGATGTGGTGTAGCGTATATGGATTTGTCCGAACGCAGTGACGCCTCCTTGAGCTACTGAAACTGAAACTGAAACTGCCGGAGCCATGCAGTCCTGGAACGAAGCCAGACACTTCTGTATACGGCTACTGCTACTGCCCCAGCAAAGATCCGTATATCATGGCCTTGTAGAAAGACTGATGTGTATGTAGTGTGGTGTCTACTTTTGATTAACCTTTTTTGCAATTTTGCTGCCTGTACAGTCTTTGCATAACAAATATGTTCAGTATTGTGTATACAATATTCTCTTGCTAAACTATAGTCGTTGTTAACAGGTATTTGCTACTACTTTTAAAATTTTTATATGATGTTGTCCTTCCTTCCTTCCTATGCTGTGCATGATAAAAAAAAAAGAAAAAGAAAAAAAGAGATGTATCGATCAGCGAGCGTCGTTTATCTTTAATGGCCCCCTGTTCTGATACGTCACTTCGTTGCTTGACAACACACGGATCAATTTTCACAGAACATGTACGGAAGGCAGTTGTGACCTGAGCTCTCTTTCTCTCACTTTCTCTTCTTCGTGTTAACAAAAGTTCATTAACAGGTCACGCTTCAATGGGCGTGGCTCAGAAGCGACCTCGGATTTGACCTCTTCACCTCTCTCTCTCTCCTCTCTCTCTCCCTCCCCCCCTCTCTCTCTCAAATATCACATTGAACGCGACCAAATAGAATATCGTGTCTGACAGAATCCATGATGGTTTGTTCTGTGATATGAGACAACCTTGAAACGGTTTGAGAGCTGGGAAGCGGGACTGTACAAACTGTCTGATGTGTGGGTTCTGTTGTTTTTGTTCTTGCCATTTGCATTCCCACATCTCCACCACAGTCACTCTCACGTCCTCACGAAGATATGTAGTGGTGTTTCTCATAATGCATATGTGTGAAGAACAAACACTGACATCAAATGACATTTCTAATACATTTAAATAGTGCACTTACAGTGGTTGAGGCTAAGCTGAATTGTTAAAGGCACACTGACAGTATAGATTAGGTAAAACTTATACATACATAATGGTACCAAACACACCACTGAGGCCGGTTATGAAAATTGGTGGATGGCTATCTGATTGGTTTCCAACAGAACGAGGAATCAGACAGGGATGCTCACTAAGTCCCCTTCTTTTCGTACTAGCGGTAGAAATACTGGTGATTAGAATTAGAAATTGACACCATTAGGAGGTATGTGCAACGAAAGGAACACGTCTAAAATAAAACAGTTTGCAGATGATACAACATTTACTCTAAAAAATGAACAAGACATTCAGATAGCTACAGACATTGTATCACAGTTTGAAGAATACTCAGGTCTGAAATTAAATAAAAGTAAATCAGAGGGCGTGTGGCTGGGGTCATGAAAGCATGAAACCGGCAACCTGAATAGCATTCCCATGAGACCTAACAGGCTGCAAATTCTGGGGATATATTTCTCAGCAGACAAAGAAATTTCGGAAATGGAAGAAAACTGGAAATCTAAAATCGAAAAAAACATATGGTGATTAAATAACGTGAACTCAGAAACCCATCACTATACGGTATGGTTATTTTGGCAAAGACGTTTTGTTGTCACAGTTCTCTCACGTCCTGCAGGTATCAGCTCTACCAGTCAAAGTCCTCAGCACCATTGACACACTTATGTACAGGTTTTTGTGGAAAAAAAAGTTTAATAAGAAAAAAAGCATTTGAAAAAATAAAACGATGCATCCTCTGGCTTGACAAAGAAGATGGTGGCTTGAATATGATGTACATCGAACACCAGCAGCAAATGTTCCTGGTCAAATGGGCAGCTAGACTCCTCAGAGACAAAAGCGCATTGGAGCATTCTTGCAAGACATAATATGTCACCTTTCAAGGACAGTCATTGCAGTTTTAGCTGTAATATCTTACCTAAAGACATTAAAAAGCTGGAAAAGGTTAAGTCATTCTTCTGGAGAGCGGTAATAAAAGCAGTAGCTGTCCTTGACAAAGACAGACCGATAGAAAATATAAAAACGGAACCGCTATGGAACAACAAAAATATGAAATACAACCGTAATGCGTTACACTTTCCCAAATGGAGCAAAAAAGGCATTCTTCTCGTGCAGGATCTTTGGCAGCATGGAAATGTAATGACATACGAAGAAGTAGAACGCAAACTGGGCACTGACCCGGGCCTTCTTTTCGAATACAATGCCATCATAAACGCAGTACCACAACAATGGAAACAGCATCTATCCAACGATGCCCACAAAGAGGATACCCCCAAAGACATTGGAACAACAGATGGATACCTCACTACGTTATCTAACAAACAAATCCGAAAACACTTTGCCCTCAAACAAAACCATGAAATATGTGCAACACAATTTTGGAAACGCAAACTAGACATCAATATCAAAGACTATTTCAACCTAGCTTATGAATGCACAAATGAATCCCGTCTGAGAATACTCCATTTCAAATTTATCCATAACATTTACCCAACGAATATTCTGCTTGCAAAAATGCGGGGTGTCAAACACAAACACATGCAACTTGTGTCAAGAAACTGATTACATTGAAAACGCCTTTTACTCCTGCCCCAAACTCTCCGACTTTTGGAAACATGTGAAACAGTTCCTTCTCTCCCGTTAAAATACGCTGATCCCCGTGAATGAAAAAGTAGCGTTGTTTGGTACAATGAAAATGGATATCCCAGATCATGAAAAGAGAAAAAAAAATCAATACGATTCTGTTGACAGCAAAACTGTCCATTTCTAAATTCTAATATGTTAAATGTAAGAATATGTATGTTATCTTTGAAACGGAGCTCAAATTACGTAAGATGTGATCTATGTCTATCAAGATACTCGAGCACTTATACAAATCCACATAAAACTCAAGTGGTAAAATCAAATGTTTACATTCATAAAGAGCTTCAATAAACCTATGCCAGAGAGAGAGAGAGAGAGAGAGAGGATGAGATCGCGTCTACCTCGCCTCTTTCAGACATTGCGCATGAAACTACCATGTATGTGATTTATATGTTGCATGGCCTTGAAAGTGTTTGAGCATGACAATGGTAAGAAGACAGAGGGTGCGGGGAGAGAAAAAAGACAGAATGAAGAGATGAGAGAAGAAAATAAAGAAAGAGAAAGAAAACACAACAGAAAGCAGAAAATGATGATGGAAAGAACAAAACGAAACAACAACCAAAGAAAAAAAAAGAGAGAAAAAAAGGAAAACAAAAAGCGGAAAAGAGCCTTACAAGGGTGCTGAGACTATTCTGTTCATTTGCAGAAATTTTACACATCCACTGATTTCTCCTTTTAAAAACCAAACAAAAACAAAAAACAAAAAACAATCAAACAAACACAAAAATCAAAAGCGATTGGCTTCTGAGTAAATGAAAATGAACAGTTTCTCCCGTCACATATTGCAACAGATTAATTGTTTGCAGTGATTTTGTCATAATAACCCCTGCCAACACCACAATGAGTAATGTTTTGGGGGCTCAGGTAATTATGTAATATGGGTATACATCACGTCACACTCAAAAAGAAAAAAAAGAGGAAAAAATATCGTGCAAACATGGAAAACCAACCGTACAGCATTTCATTTTGAAGCTCTGAAAACGATGTTTGGGAAAAAAAATGGCATGCAAATGAAATACTAATATATGAGTCAGAAATTAGCAATATGATGTTTGTAAGTGTCAGGCAAAATAATAGTGTTGAACACTGCTGGTTCACTCAGATGGACGAAAGGCCACAAATTATGTCTTCGTGTTTTCCGCTTCACTGTCTGGTCAGAGGACACGGGAGGGAAATTGAAGTAGCTAACAGCACGACGTTCACACACCCAGGAAACACACACACACACACACACACACACATATATATATATATATATATATATAGATAGATAGATAGATAGATGGATAGATAGATATACAGATCGTTCACATTCTCTTCGTGTCCTGGGCACCGCTTCTTGCAGAAAGCACTGAGGTTAATTCCAAGACCGGCAAAATATGAAAATATAAAGTATATAAATATACAGTAGGCTCTTCATGTCTCAAAACTTGTATTCTTAAAAAGCAGCAAATTTTCGCTGTAAAACAGCTTCTTCAGGCAAGGGTACAGAAGTGAAAGCTTTACTGGCTGGTTAAAGAGCAACCAGTGAATAAAAAGTCATGTAAAACTGGGCAGGTAAAAACATGCTGCATGCAAAACAATCATAGAATTTAACTCACACTCCACACACTGCCACCCCCTCCCTGCACACCATCATCGCTCCCATTACATTTAAGAGGGGTGGGGGGAGTTGGAGTGAAGGGGCAGTGGGGAAGTGGGGGGTTGGGGGGGGGGTTGGGGGGGGGGGGGGTGGCAGTGGTGGAGTGGGGTGGCCAGTGGGGAAGTGGGCAAGACTTAAAATAAATCAGTCAAAGCCAGTTGAGAGGGAAGGGGGGGAGGGCACAGGAGAAAAGGGGTGGTGGTGGTGGAGGGAGACTGGGGCGGATGGGGAAACACATTAAAGTGAAGGGGGGGAGGGGGTGTGGGGAAGGTGGGGGGGGGGGGGGAGGCGAAGTGGAGTGGGGGAAGAGATGGGCAGCAGAACAGCGGTAATTACTAATGTTAACATACACAGATAAAAGCATCAGACTCTACAGACTTTTCAAATATAAAACATGTTTTATACTGGGGTGTAAAATCTAGTGCATATTTAAAATGACTGATGAAACCACCCAAACATCATACTATTTCTTTCCAACACTCATTCCTCTCCTCACATAGGGTCAGGTATACACTAACAACACACAGACACGCTCACACACCTACACCTACACAACACAACACAACACACACACACACACACACACACACACACACACACACACACACACACACACACACACACACACACACACACACACAAACAAACAACCTTCTCTTAGATTAAAACAGCATGAATGTAAACGCTCCATGAGTAAAAGAAAATTTTAAAGTATTGTCACATCTCAGTATTCACATTTTTTTCTGTTGATAGTTTGTAGATCTTTTCTTGAATTAAGTCCATTAAAGATAGTTCCAAGATTGCACATCCAGTAGTTTTCACGAGGGAGAAGTCTCTCATCACTGTCCACACTCACAACTGGGATAATTTCAGAAAAGAGAGTTCTGGACCCTCAGGGTGATCACATTCAACACATGGACAGCAACACCATACTTTCTCGCTTTCTTCAGTTTCACATCCGATTCGTGTTTTCTCCAGCGCGCTTTGTTCTTTGTAGAACCCACATACCACTTATTGTGAGCTGTACAAATCACCACATACACCACATACGAGGTATCACATATAGTATGTTCTCTGATTTTCCATTTCCTTCCGTCCCAGGGAGAAACTAAAACTTGGGTTTTAGTTGAGTGGCGACAAGTATCACATTTTCTGTTACAAAGGTAAAAACCTGGTTTGTTGGCTGGTCCATAAGGAATATGCCGTTTGGGTACTGTGGGTTTGTATATCTGGCCTAAATTAGGCCTCTTACGCTCAGCCGAAATGATGAATTTTTAGGGAAAATTCGTCTATTGTCTTCTTTTGAATGTAGGAGGCGTAAATGCTTTTATATAATGGAAGCTTTAGATGGAACTCTGGGGTCATACTTGGTCACCCACGCAATTTTTTTGTCATTTCTTCTTTTTTTTTCAGTAGCTTGTTTCTGTTTTTATTTGCTCCTTCTAATAATCTTGCCGTAGCCATCCTGTATGGCAATCCAGACAAGGCGAGATACTGGGAATTATTCTTCAATCCTGTTTTCCAGGTCTTGGTCATCACTACAGATCATGCGCAGTCTTGTACCTATACCCTGAATAAAGCCTTCAAAGACTGCTGGTGAGTGGCAGCTGTTATGTGGGAGGTAGGAATGGTTGTGTTTGCTGAAAACATCGGTGGTAATTGTACCATCTTTTAGTTGGAGTGACACATCAATAACAAAGAGCACAGAATGTTTTGAAAATTTATACCCGTTTTGATTTTAAAACCCTGGCAAATAGATTTCACTTTAATCTAATTTTCCTGGCAGTGAAAGGGTTTTAAGAGTTTCTTTGATATTAAACTGTGTTATTATCTTTCGTTGATGTTGTTTTCGTGTCTTCTGCTTTGCCAGTAAGCAATTATCGTTGTCGGTTTCAAGACAAAAAAGGGTTAAAGGTACCATGACCATCGTGGCAGTAAATTCATATCCACTCTGTCTGGAGTTCGGTGTATGAAGGCGGGGCCCGATTCTCTCCCTTCTAACCTTTTTCAACCTTCCCCATCCGAAGTCAGATACCAGTTCACATCTGGATGAAGTGAAGAAAACCCAGAGTAAAGCTTCCTTCCCCAAGGACACAACACCATGCCGAAACGGGGCCTCGAACCCTGATCACTGGTGAACACTGGATCAGAAATCCAACGGCCGACCGATTCCGTCACGGCGACCCCTTGCTGTTGGTAGGGGGAGGGTGGGGGGTTGTGGGCGAGGTGGGTGTGGGGGTGTGGGGGCGGTTCTTCCTAAACGTGGTGGGAAGTGTGATGTGCGCTGAATCAGAACAGGAACTGTTGAACGTCTCCCAAGTCACTGAGCAGCAGCTGCACTGCAGAGTTTCCCTTGGTCAGAGGCCTCACACACACACACACACACACACACACACACCAAACACACGCACGCACGCACGCATGCACACACACTCACGCACGCACGCACGTACACACACACACACACACACACATTTCTTTTCTAATTAACATAACACATTCATGTTAACCAAATACACATCTTGTCTTCAAGCTTTCTAGAACACCTGAAGTAAGGTTCATATTTAGAAAAGGTTGAGTTCTGTTAGAACAGCGTTCTTTCACAGATACCTATCTATCTAGTGGAGTGTTGGCCTAGAGGTAATGCGTCCGCCTACAAAGCGAGAGAATCTGAGGGCACTGCTTCGAATCACACCGGCAGTCGTCAGCATTTTCTCCCCCCTTCACTAGACCTTGAGTAGTGGTCTGGACGCTAGTCATTCGGATGAGACAATAAACCGAGGTCCCGCGTGCAGCATGCATTGAGCACATGTAAAAGAACCCATGGCAACAATGTGGATGTCCCTGGCAAAATCTCCAGTCTACTCTACGGATGTGAAATGTGGACCCTGTATAGGAAACAACAAGCTTGGTGTTACGCAAGAGAGTGAAAGACAGACTAAAGGGAGGCCACAAACATTCACATGCGAGTTCACAGTCTCATTCTCCCGCACTCTTCTGTAAACAAAACAGACACAAGGCATTGCCCATGAGCCTATATGATTTAACAAAAAAGAAAAAAAAAGATTTACAAATTGTTCTGCTCAACAAGCAACTGATATACTAACACACACACACACACACACACACACACACACACACACACACACACACACACACACACACACACACACACACACACA
>NC_134881.1:39902368-39914868 GCF_041734735.1 Babylonia areolata | reverse complement strand
CAAAAGAAGCGAAAAGTAATGACAATATCGTGCCAATGTGGCCAAATGAAAGGCAATCAAATCGGTCGAACAGATTTTTTTTTTCAAATGAAAATTGCCTTGGAGCATGCACGGAAAGCAATGTATCCACTGCTATAGCCTGTCACAGCGGTTTTGGAAATTAGTTTCGAAGTTGTTTTTTGTTGTTGTTTTTTTTACGTTGTAGCATGATTATAAGATCTGGTGGACACTATAATGTTGGCATTTTAAGAAATTATGATAAGATATTTGAAAGCATTGATTTTCGTTGAACATAAACACGATGTTCCGTATGATTTACAAAAAAACAGGCATCTGTTCTGTGTGGGTGAGGAAGGAATTATCTGGTCTCGGATTCGCTTTCTTTATCTTCTGCTGAAGAAAAATTCTTGGAAGTTACACCTGTTCAAAAGAAATCATCCAGAGGACTTTTAACATCGGCATGGTTAGATAGTAACTTAGATGTGTCAATGTCAGTTTGTATTTGACAGTGTCTAGGACTCACAGACATCTTTAAACAGAAGTGAATGACGTAAAAACATCAGAGAGAATTTACAAGATGATCTGTTTTCCTTTTTCATTTTGGCGTGAAACTTTGATTATTTTACAGAAAATTAATTATGGAATAGACAAACGCACTTCTCTGCCTGATACTTAGTCCTGGCTGTCTCTCTGTCAATTTCTCTTCCTCTGCCACTCTTTATTTGTCTCCATCCCCCTTCACTTCCAGAACCTCTAAAAAACATCACAAAATCCTCAGTGGTCATCGCAAGACCGGCTGTTGCCTTTCCTCTGGAAGATGTGGACAATGCTGGTATTTTTCAGCTGTTGCCGGATCTGTCCCTCATTCCACATGGACTGAAAGAGGTCAGTCAGCTTTCGCATCATGGCAGGGCCTCCTGCTTTGTATACCTCAACAGAGATTGCATCGGATCCTGGCGCTTTGCCACAGGAGAGTTGCTTCACTGCCTTCCTGACTTCATCTTCCGTGGGGAGGGTGTCGAGGTCTTCGTTGATATCTACCTGGCGCAGGCAAGCAATGGCCTCGTCGTTGATGTCGGCAGGACGGTTGAGGACGTTGTTGAGGTGCTCAGCCCACTGCTCCAGAATCTGCTTCTTCTCTGTCAGTAGCTACGTCCCATCTGCGCTGAGGAGGGGTGAGGAGCCAATAGTGTTGGGCACCTCATTCGCCTTTGCAGACGTTGGGAGATGTCTCCACTACTACCTGCTCCATCGTTGGGATGACATGTCAATCCTGCTACTGTCAATTGCGATGCATCAGTTCCATTCGGAAATATCTGTCCACTGACGCAACATCTAGACTTGTCGTTTGTCTCATTCTCTCCCGCCTTGACTGCTGTAAATCTCTTGCCTGGTTTGCCTGCTTCATCCATTCACTCCCTTCAGCGCATACAAAACGCTGCTGCCCGACTTGTTCTACTACTACTACTACTATTGGCTCCCTGTTTCACACAGAATAAAGTACAAGATCAACAATCTATGTTTTAAATGTATTTACAGATCTGTCCCTTCCTATCTTTGTTACTGCCTTCACCTTTACACACCATCTCGCTCTCTGCGATCGGCTTTGGATCCACTCCTGTTTACGTATATCAAAATCCAAACACTCCACTATCGGCCACCGTTCTTTCTTCGTCCATGGACCTTGCTTGTGGAATGAATTTCCTCTTTCGCTTCGTCAGCTCCCCGCACTCAGCTCTTTCAAGTCTGGCCTTAAAACTCATCTCTTTCCAAGACATATTCCTTCCCCCGCTTCTTCTTCATCTTCAGTTTCTCAAGCTTAGAGTTATGCATGCATGTACATTGATATGTCTGCGCGCAAGATTCAGCGCCATATAAATACTATTCATTATCATTTCGTAGTGGACCCATACATGGGGGGACGCTAGGGCGTATCCACACACCGGTGGGCCATGCGCGCCACACGTTATGTATAGGGGGCCAGTAACCACCTCCCTCTACGACTGGTTATCCCGCCAGTCACCCGGTCACTCCCGTAACACAACTGTGGAAACAAGGGGCAGGACGTGAACCTGTTTGTTTGTAGAAGGCAATGTAAGGGGCGCCTGCTGACAAGCCAGACAGGGGAACCTAGGGCAGAGGTACCTACACTTGAAAAGTGAGAGGCTGGGTCTTCGCTTCACTTTTCTCTGATGGGCGGGACGTTGTGGCATCAGACCTCATTGCCCCCCACATGAACACTATACATAACCACTCACATACACCCGCCACACACACACACACACCCTCCCACCCAAACTCTCCAAACACTATAACACACTGTACTGTCTATTTACCTGTGTGCTGGCTGAATCAGTAGCGTAAGCAGCATTGACTTGAAGTTGTGTACATTGCGAATGGAGGAAGTTACCACTCTTCACTGTTTGTTAACTTTTTCACGATATTACAAGACAAAAACTCACTGTAAACATTATTTCGGCTTGGAGCTTTAATTTGGAGGGATTCATAATATGGCGAATGCTCTTTCCTCTTTGCTGCTCCTCCTGTCTGGAACAAACTTCCACATCACATCTGACGTTTCTGCCTCTTGCTACACACCAACACTCTTTCCTCTTTGCTGCTCCTCATATCAGGAATAACCTTCCACATCACATCAATCTCTGTCTCTGCCTTTCACTCCAGACTAAAATATCATATTTTCAAAAACTATTTTTAAGCACTCCCGATTTCTCACTGTTTACAATACCGCCCCATGCCTGCCAACCCACTTTGCATGTATGGAGTAGGAGAGAAGGGGTTGGGGGAGGGAGAGGGGGGATTACTATGTGATTCATTATGTGATTCGTAACTTTTTCAGTTATGTAAAGTGCTCTGAGCTCTGGTAGAGAAAGGGCAATAAACAAATATACAGTAGTAGTAGTAGTAGTAGTAGTTGTTGTTGTTGTTGTTGTTGTAGTCAGCACTGAACTGCCTGGGGCTTAGACTCCAAAGTGCATGGGGTGGTCGTTTACAGGGTAGGTTACCCTAAAGACGAATTTTGCTTCGAATTGAGGGTGAGCGTTTACTGGGTAGGTTATGCTACAGAAGAATTTTGCTTCAAAGTCGGGCGTGGAAGTTTATTGGGTAGGTTGCCTAATGGACGATTTCGTTTTTGAATTTGGGGGTGGGCACTTGATGGAACAGGGGTGTGTGCAAGGCACTGTCTGGGTGTGTGCAGATTTGCAGAATAACACGGAAAATAATTATGAAGGTTACGCCCCGTGAAAAATCAACAACACGGGCGTCTTGTTCACATTGCTTTGTGTTTATGCTTCATTACAGTCGCAAATAGCTTGGGGATTTGCTTCGATCTGACCATCTGCTTTACTGTTAACTGACGAAAACTCAACTCAACTGCTTAATCAATGACTTGACTAGAACAATATCAGCTTTACGTCGCTTTGGTAATGTTTAGTGTGTTCTAATTTTAGAAGGTTCTTTTTTACCCGTCAAATGTATCTCAGTTCACAGAAAACGAGTCCTCCTGAGATGAACAGTAACGGGAACATGAGCAGTTCATCATACACTATTTTATCGGATGCTCTAAATGAGACCCAGGCAGATCCAATGGGCGAGCTG
Organism: Babylonia areolata; assembly: GCF_041734735.1. Lineage (NCBI taxonomy): Eukaryota > Metazoa > Mollusca > Gastropoda > Neogastropoda > Buccinidae > Babylonia > Babylonia areolata. The sequence continues at coordinate 39,911,250 of NC_134881.1, read as the reverse complement.
TGTCTGGTGGTGAACCTCTCCGCTTTCCAGTTTCACGATGAAAGCAAAGACGTGATGAGCGCCCAAGTGAGCAGCGTCGTCAACAACGTGATCCATGCCGTCCTCTTCCCTGCCCTCTTCTTCATCGGCTTTCCCAGCAACATGGTCAACATGGTGGTGTTCTTCAGGCACGGCCTGAAGCAACGGATCAACCTGTGTCTCTTCTGTCTGTCTGCACTGGACTTGCTCTTCGTTACCATGGCTTTCGTTATCTACGTGGAGAAGCTCAGTAACAAAGATTTCACCACTTCTTACAGGAAATTTGGACACACTGCCATGATGATCTTCAACAATCACCTTAATATTTTGTACTCCGGCTCTGTGTTTTCTTCGCAGTATGTCTCTGCTGTCATTGCCGGGGAGAGATGTATTTGTGTGGTCTGGCCTTTAAAATCTAGCACTTTGCTGAAAACCAGAACTATCGGCATGGTTCTCCTTGTTGGCAGTCTTGTTATCTTTGGAGTATTTTCTGTAGTGTCGATGAAATACCGCATGATATGTATACTTGATTCAGTTAGTGGGCTGACAGCCTACTACGTGGTCACCAGTGAGTTCTACAGAACCAACGACAAACTGACGAACACTCTGGATGGGTTGTTGAGTGGAATCGGCCTGCCTGTTAGCTTGTGCACGTTCGTCCTCATCACAACAGTCATCACAGCCGTCCACCTTCGGAAGAGCTTGCAGTTCCAGAATGAATCTTCCTCCTCCTCTGCCACAACCCTGTCAGCCCGTAACGTGGCTGTGACCAGGATGCTCATCTACTTATCCATACAGTTTATTGTTTTGAACACACCGAACATGCTGTTCAGAATCTCTGTCATCTTTCTTCCAGAGCTCAGCGTGACAAAAGACTGGGCCAACCTGTTCTTCTTTTTTATGGCTATTACGGAGCTGTGCGGTGTTATCAGTTCCTCGGTCAATTTCTTGGTGTATTATTTCTTTGGCTCCAAGTACCGCGAGAGCGTGTTGGAGATGCTGTGCATGGGAAGAAAGAGAAACTTCAGAAACGATACACACGTTGTTGGCACTAAAATGGCACGACCGTCCCTTGATGACGATAAACAGAACACCTCTCACCTACACCTTACTCACTGAAGAATATGCATTACATTTCCTGCTTTGTTTGTGAATCGAAAAAATGATGTTAATAATAGTGGAAAGACTTTTTGATGTAAATGTACAAATCATTCGGTATGAACGGTATCTGATTTTATTGAAGGATGTGATTATTGATACATGGTTTGGAAGTCGTCAGAAAAGTGTGCACAGATAAACATAACGAAACGTTCACGGTTCCAGTGAGTGACACCACGCTAAAATCGAAGGACAGGTGCTTACAGTGAAGTCAATAATCAATGTAGAGGTGAATGGCAAGATGCAGGCTTGTGTTAAATAACCTGACCTCGAATTTTCGGTGGCCGAAATTGACCTTACTTTCCAGACGGGCACAATAGCCGAGTGGTTAAAGCGTTGGACTATCAATCTGAGGGTCCCGGGTTCGAATCACGGTGACGGCGTCTGGTGGGTGAAGGGTGGAGATTTTTACGATCTCCCAGGTCAACATATGTGCAGACCTGCTAGTGCCTGAACCCCCTTCATGTGTATATGCAATCAGAAGATCAAATACGCACGTTAAAGATCATGTAATCCATGTGAGCATTTGGAGGTTTATGGAAACAGGAACATACCCAGCATGAACACCCCCGAAAACGGAGTATGGCTGCCTACATGTCGGGGTAAAAACGGTCATACACGTAAAAGCCCACTCGTGTACATACGAGTGAACGTGGGAGGTGCAGCCCATGAAGGAAGAAGAAGAAGAAAGATCACTTATTTCAAATCTACACAGAGCCACAAATCAACGAAAGTATATCACCATACGGACTCTGGAACGTGGACCACTGTACAGAAGCATGGGAAGATTCTAACATAAAAAACTTCTTGCCTTATCGGCAAGGTTGTGAACTCCGAAAGGAAAGAACACGTTACTGTTATCTGTGTCATGAATGATGCAGGGGACAGGGAGGGGAACTTCTACCATCATCTGTCCTCACAAAAGAATGAGTCAGAGTCTTATGAAGGCCACGCCACCCCAAACAGTTGGCTTCACCAGTACTGAGTGATCTACAAGAAAAGGGCGAAGGGGATCTGCACCCCTGGTCTGACCATCTGCACAGAATCTTGTCCGAACTGTGAATCAGAGTAGTTTGACATGACTGATCACAATGCAGACATCACAATCAGAGTGTGCTGATTCATTAAAGGGGACACAAAGTGAAACAGCATCATGGTCTGCCCTGGTAAATGGGTAGATAATTACAGAATCGTGCAAGAAACAACACATCTGCTCATTTAAGCACGTATGTTGATTTAAACTATCAGCTTGGCGAAACTTAAGGCGCCGCCATATTGGGCTTGGATCTCTAGAAAGGAAACAGTAAGAGGTCAATTATGACGCAAAAACGGTTGTGCTTAAAGCCAACGTTTAGGACTGCTCTGTTTAGGGCAACTGTGCGAAACAATGGATGTTATGTGATTCAAACTGCAGGACCATCACATTCATAGTTTTCAAAAACTGCGACAATCAAATCATTGTCTCTGCTATATGTGCGTTCTTCGGGCACAACGGAGTTGGCATTCACGCAGTTTCCACATCACACTCACAAATTTAATCCGTCTGTGTCGTTGACGTTTCATCAGCTGGTGTTAACTATTCTTCGGTAAACACGTGTTCAAAACCATATGAAACTTAACCAAATTCATTATGATACATTCCCTGCACTTTTTAAAGTAATTACACAAGATTCTTTGATGCATTTGATTGGGTTTCGTTTCAACTGATCCTGGTTGGAGAGAGTTCATGCAAGGGGTAAATTGCCCGCTGTATGTGGGGTAAAACGCTTCAATGGCGTTTGTCCCAACGGGCGAGGCATTTTGCCCCATGGTATAGGGCAAAGATAATGTTAATGAACTTGCGTTTGAACCGTTATAAGACGGGAATGCAGCTGGGTTTAGGACAAAAAAAGAGGTTTGAATTCACACACATGAAAATATCGGTCTTTTTCTTCATTTTGCTAGAATTCACCAGAAATGTTACAACAGTTTCCCTTGGGGTGTCCTCCTTGACATACACACACACACACACACACACACACACACACACACACACACACACACACACACACACACTGTTGTTCGTCCGTCAGCACGACGAGGACCACCTTAGTCATCCTGTGGCTGGGGTTATTGGGGTTGGTGTGTGCGCAGATGGCTGGCTAGTCCAATCTGCGCCCTGAAGGTTCTCTGGCAGTGTGGACAGGGGATGGTGCCCTGAAGGTTCTCTGGCAGTGTGGACAGGGGATGGCGCCCTGAAGGTTCTCTGGCAGTGTGGACAGGGGATGGTGCCCTGAAGGTTCTCTGGCAGTGTGGACAGGGGATGGCGCCCTGAAGGTTCTCTGGCAGTGTGGACAGGGGATGGCGCCCTGAAGGTTCTCTGGCAGTGTGGACAGGGGATGGCGCCCTGAAGGTTCTCTGGCAGTGTGGACATGGGATGGTGTCCTGAAGGTTCTCTGGCAGTGTGGACAGGGGATGGCGCCCTGAAGGTTCTCTGGCAGTGTGGACATGGGATGGCGGCGGCAGTTGGGGGTTCCAAGACTCGGGCTTTCCGCGCCTGTCTCCGCTGCTCAGCAACAGTTGTCCTGGTGGCTTCACAAGCGTGTCTTTGAAGCGCTTTTGTTGTAGCTCATCATAAAAGAGTTTCCTTGCCAGCCCATGGTCTGGCATGCGAGCTACATGTCCAGCGAAGATGTGACTGCATGAGGATGGCGTGAATGCTGGGCAGACCAGCACGTGAGAGGACCTTGGTGTCTGGGACCTTGTCTCACCATTTGATCCCCAGGAGCTTCCTGAGGCAGGTTGTGTGGAAGAGGTTCAGTTTCCTAACATGGTGCTGGAAAACTGTCCAGGTCTCACGGGCGTACAGCAGGGTAGGAAGTACAACAGCCCCGTACACTTTCAGCTTAGTTTCGGGGCTGATGCCTCTTCTATTCCACACATTGTTGTGTTGTCGGCCGAACGTGGTGCTGGCTTACGCGATCCACGGGTTCACCTCTTCATCGATGGTGGCGTTTCTGGACAGTGTGCTGCCAAGATGAGTGAACATGTCAACTGCTCTCAGTCGTTGACCCTTGATGGTGATGTTGAGTTCAACGTAGGGCCTTCCTGAAGCTGGCTGATGTATTACTTGGGTCTTCTTGGTACTGATGGTGAGACCGAAGTTGTCACAGGCATCAGAGAACTTGTCAACGCTGTGTTGCATGTCAGCTTCTGAGGCAGTATTGAGGGCACAGTCATTCATTCATTCATTCATTCATTCATTCATCTCTCTCTCTCTCTCTCTCTCTCTCTCTCTCTCCCTCTCCCTCCCCCTCTATCTCTCTCTCTCTCTCTGTCTGTCTCTCTCGCTAGTGTTGTCACAAGGACAGATTGGAAGAATAGGCATTGCCCAAAATCTTTATCCTTGAGAAATAAAGTTTTTGAATCTCTTTCTGTCTGTCTCTGTCCCTGTCTCTGTCTCTCTCCCTCTCTCTCTCTCTTTCTCTATCTATCTCTCGCTCTGGCTCTCTCCCTTTACTATTGGTGTCAGTAGTATGGTGGGGGACTTTTGAACCCTTAAATGTGGACCTCCTGGGCGGACCTCGTCGTACCGGAAGTGTACGCGTGTGCATTCCGGAAGTAGGCGGAAGAGTCACTGGAAAATTTAATGTGTGGGTCAAGGTCACTAGAATCGGAGTGTCTAAAAATAGACGTGTCTCGACACGTGATCGTGCGTCATGTCTAACAATAGACCTTTGTCTGTGGGAGTGTCTAAAAATAGATAGACGTGTCTTGATTGTGTCTGTCGACTGCGCACAATGGACCTTTGTCTCTCAGAGTGTCTAAAAATAGATTGACATGTCTTGACATGTGTTGGTGACTGCGTACGACGGACCTTTGTCTCTCGGAGTGTCTAAAAATAGATATACATGTCTTGACATGTTATCTAGCATCATGTTCTTTGTTTTTCGACACGTTTCAAAAGAAACCCAATTGATTTCAGTAAAAGCAACAAAAAAGAACCCTCCTTGGCGGGGAATCGAATCCAGTCTCCCGCGTGACAGGCGGGGATACTGACCACTATACTACCGAGAATACACAAGATACTATCAAAATTTAACATGATATTTCTGAAGAATAAAATACTTGTCATATCTTGCCTTGCACGATGACAACTGTAGATTGATGAACGACGTCTGAACATAGCTGTTGACTCCAGAACTTCCTTGGTGTGCAACCAAGTGACGTATCAGAACAAGAGGCCACTAAAAATAAACGACACTCACTGATCGATACGTCATTTGGGGGTTTTGCCCTTTATTCTCTCTTTCATTTTTTGTAGCATGTGATGATGGAGTCTCCCGTCGGACCGACATATGAGTACTCGTAGGCAGGCAAGCTTATCCGTCGGTGTGTGTCCTCATATGGGAGAAGAGGCCGATTCTGGATGCGCATCACTTCCCACAGGTGTTGATAGGGAAAACGTCTCCAGAAGTTGAGCCCTGCTTCCTTCGCTCACGCTTCTCCTTAATGACCAGCGTTCTCTTGTTTTCAAACGAGCCTGGTTGCCTGACCAGCACAGGTGACTTTTTTTAGTGAGGAGGAGTTGTGCAGTCCCTTCCCAACTCTCTCGCCTACCGACGCTCACAGTCCCACAGGTGCAGATACTGCCAGGTGTAGGACGGCCTCGGCAGGTGCAGGTTTTTTCTTCGGAGCTCCGTCTCCTAGGAGGACTTCCAACCAAGGATAAGAGCTCCCCCCTGCCCTTTGGTCATCCTCTTCCGCCTTCACAGCCGTTGGGAAAGGTTTCCTCCTCCGCCTGGTCCGTCGTTGGGAGACTTCACATGCGGCAAGTAGTACTGGGTTACATGGTACCAGTAGCAAGGGCTATGCCCCTGTCTATCTGTCCATGTGAAAGAAAAAGCACATGGACAGATAGACAAACTGACATATATACAGACAGAAATACACAGATACATACATACACACAAACACGCACAAACACACACAGGTGACGTTGGTCACCATAGTATTGGAGTTGGGGGTGTCGGCTGTGTCAGCGGTCACTTTGGTTATTACCCCGTCTTCACTCATCATCATCAACTGCAACATAAGTATTTTTAAGAAACAATAAATTGTGGTAACTCTCTCCATTCACATGGTACACAACTTCAAGTCAGTGCTGCTTTCGCTACCGATTCAGCTAGCACACAGGTAAAGAAAAGGTACATTGGAACAAACCCAGACACTTCCTCAAAAAAACGGAAGCACCGGGCCTGTCCTTATACCGATCATTTGACATGTGCACACAGCAGCAAAGACAGAAGAAATGTGCAAACACAAATTAACTTTTATTCAATTTGGTGGGGTAAAAAGTATGATGGTTGTACGTACTATATAGAAAGAGGGAGACAGACACACAGACAGATAAGTTACTTACAAACGGGCGTGTTGCCAAAAACCAGCTGTGCCTGTGTTGGAATTGGTGGTCCTGAATCCTGAGTGCAGAGCGGCTGGCTAAACTGGGTGAAGATATCTTCTTCTTCTTCCTCCACCGTCATGCAAAGCATGCTCACAGAAGGTTAAAAGGTGTGAGACAGGGTTCAAAGCAGAACGAACGGACGCGTATGGACAAAAGGCTAGAGAATGGTTAGAGTGGACGGCACACACACACAGAACATACACATACAACACAAGTTCAATGGGAAAGAGCACAGTTTAGGACGCAGACACATTCTGGTGGATAGGTGGGATGCTGATCACCACACCGTGTACCAATTTCACGGGTGTTTGTTTCACGGACATGACTGTCATCTCACTCGGGGAAAACAGACCAATCCTGTCAATGACAAACCCCTCACAGATCTCAGAGAAAACACGAGAAACACCACTACATATCTTCGTGAGGACGTGAGAGTGACTGTGGTGGAGATGTGGGAATGCAAATGGCAAGAACAAAAACAACAGAACCCACACATCAGACAGTTTGTACAGTCCCGCTTCCCAGCTCTCAAACCGTTTCAAGGTTGTCTCATATCACAGAACAAACCATCCTGGATTCTGTCAGACAAGAGACTCTATTTGGTCGCGTTCAATGTGATATTTGGGAGAGAGAGAGAGAGAGAGAGAGAGAGAGAGAGGGGGGGGAGGGAGAGAGAGAGAGAGGTGAAGAGGTCAAATCCGAGGTCGCTTCTGAGCCACGCCCATTGAAGCGTGACCTGTTAGTGAACTTTTGTTGACACGAAGAAGAGAAAGTGAGAGAAAGAGAGCTCAGGTCACAACTGCCTTCGTCCATGTTCTGTGAAAATTGATCCTTGTGTTGTCAGGCAACGAAGTGACGTATCAGAACAGGGGGCCATTAAAGATAAACGACGCTCACTGAACGATACATCTCTTCTTTTTATCATGCACAGCATAGGAAAGAAGGACAACATCAAATAAAAATTTTAAAAGTAGTAGCAAATACCTGTTAACAACGACTATAGTTTAGCAAGAGAATATTGTATACACAATACTGAACATATTTGTTATGCAAAGATTGTACAGGCAGCAAAATTGCAAAACGTTTATCAAAAGTAGAAACCATACTACATACACATCAGGCCATGATATACGGATCTTTGCTGGGGCAGTAGCAGTAGCCGTATACAGAAGTGTCTGGTTTCGTTCCAGGACTATATGGCTCCGGCAGTTTCAGTTTCAGTTTCAGTAGCTCAAGGAGGCGTCACTGCGTTCTGACAAATCCATATACGCTACACCACATCTGCCAAGCAGATGTCTGACCAGCAGCGTAACCCAACGCGCTTAGTCAGGCCTTCAGAAAAAAAAGGGGGGAGCGGGGTGAATAAATAATAGATAAATACATAAAAAAATAACTACGACCACTACTAATAATATGTATAAGGCGCAAAAACTTGATGAAGTCAGCTATAAGCGTACATAAATAAATAAATAGATAATAATTATAATATAAAAAAGTAGTAGGAGTAGTAGTAGTAATAATAATAATAAATAAATAAATAAATAAATAAATAAATAAATAATGCACAAAAGATTGGATCCATGACCTATTCTGATGGCGTCTTACATGTCGCATTCTGCTTTAAAACGTAAACCAGTCTACAAACTTCAAGGCACATTCTCCTTCTTCGTCTACAACAACAACAACTACTACTACTACTACTGCTGCTGCTGCTGCTGCTGCTTGCTTGTTGTTTGCTTTTTGAACATTACGGTTTTGCAATGAACATAACCGTATTGGAAAAAGAAGAAACAAATCCGCTGGAACACAGCGAGCGGTTTCCCACCACATCCTTTCAGTGGTATCATTGACAGTTCCACACAGAGTCTGTCTATCAGACTGTCACCATCTCAACGTCAGTACCCTTTGTGGAGCTATCATCGTAACGAGGGCCATCAGACCACCATCTCCGGGATACCCTCCACCTGGTTCGACTCACTTCAGTGTGCTTTAGTAACCTGACAATTAAACGTTTTTACTGTAGCTTGATGAAGCCTTATATACACGAAAGTGTGTCTTCACAAGTGATTGAGAACGTTGATTTAAAAAAAAAAATTTTTTTTAATAACTTTTTGCATTAATTATCAATTGTTTCGCTCGTCAGTTTATCGACTTCTCTTTTACGAAGTCCTTTAAGCAACTTCCTGTAATTGTATTTCGATATTTTGTTTCAAATTTCACCCTCATTTCACCCTCATTTGCCCAGTTTCCCCCAGCTCTCCAT
>NC_134881.1:39872368-39897368 GCF_041734735.1 Babylonia areolata | reverse complement strand
GAAAGAGCAACAACAACAATACGAACAACAACAATAGTAATAATAATTAATTTTTATATAGCGCTATAATACAAGCATAAGCAAGCTCTAAGCGCTTTACAATCCAGTACCTAAAGTGAAACAAGAAAGCATATAAAAAGTAGTAAAAACATAAAGCAAAATCATTAATATTATTTTTTTTTAATTTTAAAAACACAATGCATAAAACTCACAAAGTAGCATACTATCAATACTGCAACTGTTACACTCTAACACACACTAACACCCATGCACAGACACACACATGATTAAACGGCTGAAATGACAGCAATTTTCACTTAAAATACATACATACATGTAAAAAGGAACATAACTGTAATCTGCGTGCCACAGATAAGAACCATTAGTCATCGTCACCATGGTAAATAGAAGAAGAAGTAGATGAAGAAAGCAAGAAGGAAGGAAGGAAAGGAAAAGAGGAAAGAAAGAAGGAGGGAAGGAAGGAAGGAAGGAAAGGAAAAGAGGAAAGAAAGAAGAAAGGAAGAAGGAAGGAAGGAAAGGAAAAGAGGAAAGAAAGAAGGAGGGAAGGAAGGAAGGAAGGAAAGGAAAAGAGGAAAGAAAGAAGAAAGGAAGAAGGAAGGAAGGAAAGGAAAAGAGGAAAGAAAGAAGAAAGGAAGAAGGAAGGAAGGAAAGGAAAAGAGGAAAGAAAGAAGAAAGGGAGGAAGGAAGCAAGAAAGAAAGAAGCAAGCTCAGTACCTTCATCAGCAACTCTACTCTCAATAGAAAACTGAAATAGATAGGATAAACTCGTGACACAAGTTGCGCATAAGAGTTCGTCACGTGTTTGTGTGTGTGTTGGTCTTTAAATATATGATTGGCATTCGTTTCTCAGGAGAGAGGGGAAGCAAAACAAAACGGAAACAACCACTTGCTGTTTAGTTTCATTACGGACTGCTCAAGTTATCAAAGTCAAAATGTTAAATATTCCTTCATCGTCATCAATATAAACAAAATAGTCTCAAAGTCTGTGGCCTTTCATGCCCTGCTCTCATGGTGACCTCAGTTTCGATACCCCTCCACTTCCGTGCTTGGGGTGAGTCCTATCAATGTCGTCAGTGTCGGCAGATTCATGAGGGGCTATTGTTTGAAGGACGTGGTGGCGGTCTCCACTCTGGGAGGGACGCTCACTCAGTCTGGCTCCGCGACTAAGCCATTATTGTCGTTAGTAGGTGGTGTCCTAAGTACGTTAAAACAGAACAGGCACCACTGAACACCACCGAAGTGACTCAGCAGCAGTGCAGGGTCTCCTCTGGTGTTTGGCCTCCTGGCGACCTAACATCGATGGTTCCCTGTGGACTGCCGACGCTAGAACTGCTACGGACGAACCCGCGTGTGGCCGTGTATGGGGGAATCTAAATGAGCGGCGTGGGAGTAATGCCACTGAAACGGTGCAGTTGATGGGGCAGCAAAAAATAAAAAAAAAAAAAAAAAAAAAAAAGGTAAATAATACATCTTTGCCTTAGTGTGTATGTGTGCCTTCCTGAAATATGATTGAACGACACAGGAAGCGAATAATGAGCGCCCAATGGCAGCCGTCAGTCGGCTCTACCCAGGTAGGCAGCCTGTTGTGTAAATGACCCCGTGTTTGTAAAGCGCTTAGAACTTGGTCTCCCACCGAGGATAGGCGCTATATAAGTATCCATATCAATTAAAAAAATCAATTATTTCAGAAAAATATATTTACCAATTTTCATACCAACTAGGGGAGTTTTTCAAAACGACCGTTGGTGTCAGACAAGACTGTATCCATTCTCCTGTGTTGTTTAATCTCTTCTTGGGAAGGATAATGCAGGAGGCACTGGAAAACCATGAGACTTCTATCTCCATTGGTGGCAGACGAATATGCAACCTCCGTTTTGCTGATGATATAGATCTGATGGGGGGAATGAACGAAGAACTGCAGGAACTTACCAACAGACTTGTTGATAGAGCAGGTGCTTACGGAATGGAGGTCAGCACAGATAAATCCAAATCCATGGTAAACAGCGTGAACATGGCCCATGCTAGGAGCAACCCTGACAAAAGATGGAAGCAGCAAAGCAGAAATAAGAATTCGCATTGGCACAGCCACTGCAGCCATGACCAAACTGAACAGAGTGTGGAAAAGTAACACCCGATTCTCCACAAAATTGAAACTCTACAAACCCCTGGTAGTCTCCAATGTACTGTATGGTTGCAAGGCATGGACACTGACGGCCAAAAAAGTAAGGGAGATCCAGGCCTTCGAGAACAAATGCCTGAGGAAGCTCCTTCAAATTCCCTGGATCGAGCACAGGACCAATGAACATGTACGGAGCAGAATTGAGAACCTTGCTGGACCCCAGGAACCTCTCCTTTCAACTGTGAAGAGACGCAAGCTGATATGGTTTGGGCACAACACTCGACATACCAGTCTGTCCAAAACAATCATGCAAGGCACCATCGAGGGCGGGAGAAGAAGAGGAAGACAGCGGAAGAACTGGCATGAGAACATCAAACAATGGACCGGACTCCATACACGTGAGCTGCTGCCGGCGCCTGCTGACAGAGACAGATGGAGAAGGGAGGTTGCGTCTGCGGTCCTCAGGTTTCCCCCAATGACTACTTTGTAGTTATGGACCTGAGGTGAGGTGAGGGTGAGGTGAGGATGTGTGTCTGAGCTGGTACAGTCTCTATGAAAAACGCGGAAAGCCACATGCAAACTTTTCAGTCCTGGCTACAGATCATTCAGATGTTTGGGACCACATGCGCTTTGACGGCTTTCTGAAATCTTCTTCCACAAAAGAAAAGGATGAATATATGTATAGTGTGTTCAAGATGAGGTTTGGGTTGGGTTGTTTAAATCAGTTGGACGATCGTAGAGAAAAATTCGTTTTGCAAACACTTGAAATCTTGCCCTGGCGTGGATCGCTTTTTTTTTCTCTTCGATATTCACAATTATTATTAAACATTCTCATTCTGATGAAAGCTGTTACCCACACTGAAAGCGGGAATGGGGTGGGGAAGAGAGGGGTGGGGGCATAAAACAAAATATTTCAAAAGCAACTCAATTGTATACAGTGATCCTTTACCACTAATCAAAAGGCATAAAAATCACACACACATATTGTTCATCTGCAAAGATATCTCTGGTACTTAGAACAGCCACCACCAAACGCAAATAAGAATCGACTGCAGGTTACAAAAATAAAACAAGCAAACAAACAACGATGACGACGACAACAACAGATATTGTTTCAGTAACACACAGCTGGTTCCATTGGCCTAATAATACGGTTCTTTGTTCAGAGCTACAGTTAGGAGTTTGTGTCATACTCGCTGTTTGGTTCAATGTTCTGTACCGCGACGAACTTGTGTAAAGAAGACCTAACGGTTTGCAAGTTTACGGTACATGACATCAAAATGGGAGAGTTTATATTGTACTCCCTGTTTCGTTAGATAATCTTACCGCATCAAATTTGAGTAAACAAGGCCTGTCGGTTTGCAAGGCATATTCTTAACATGTACAGCACATGACACCAAAATGGTGGGGGGAGGGGTTGTATCGAACTCCCTATTTGATCAATATTTTACCATATGAGACGCGCAGACAAAATCGATCAGTTTGCATAACATAGTTTTAACATTGTACCACGTCGAACTGGTGTAAACTATGCCCTGCAAACCGCATGTGCCCAGTTTGGCATGGTGCAGTATATGACACCAAAAGAAGAGTTATTCGCCTACCACTGATGCAGGCACGATGTTCTTACCACATCAAATTTGAGTATACAAGGCCTGTCAGTTTGCAAAGCCTTTTTTGACATGTACAGTACATGACATCAAAATGGGGGAGTTTATATTGTACTCCCTGTTTCGTTAGATAATCTTACCGCATCAAATTTGAGTATACAAGGCCTGTCAGTTTGCAAAGCCTTTTTTGACATGTACAGTATATGACATCAAAATGGGGGAGTTTAGATAATCTTACCGCATCAAATTTGAGTATACAAGGCCTATCGGTTTGCAAGGCATATTCGTAACATGAACAGCACATGACACCAAATTGGAGGGTAGTATTGTACTCCCTGTTTGATCAATATTTTTACCATATGAAACGTGCAGACAAAGCCAAGTGGTTTGCAGGGCCTGTACCGCATCGAACTGGTGTAAACTATGCCTTGCAAACCGCATGTGCCCAGTTTGTCATGGTGCAGTATATGACGCCAAAAGAAGTGTTATTCGCCTACCACTGATGCAGGCACGATGTTCTGTTCACCAGTCAGCTGTATCTTAGATTGTCCAAACTGCAGCCACCAAAGGTGTTCGTCAAAGAGAACAGTTCCTTCAACAGTAGAAGGCGTTAACTGTGGTGTGGTTTGCTAAAGCATGCATTGCAGATAATCCTTACATTGCGTGTTTGCGTATCTTAGCAGCAGTGATCAAAGTGACATCCATCAATCTGCTGGTGTAATCTGTAGATGACATCATTCATTTGATGATCAGAAGTAGTAGCAGAAGAAGGACGGGTGGCCTACAATGATGCGCTCTGTCTCCTTAGCACTGGGGCCAAGAACGCCAACAATCTTTTTTTTTTAATAGTTACAAGGATTACAATATACACAATATACACAAACTTTATTGTCTATACTTTGGTACAGAGATTTTCTTTTTGACAAAATATTGACCACAACACAGGGGTGCCACATGTGTGATAGTCATGTCCGACAATGACCATCAGTACAGCAGAGCAGGCAGCTGCTGTCCTGACTGTCTGGGCTGATATGATAGTCGGTCGTGTCCGACTATGACTTTCAGAACGGCACAGGACGCAACTGCTGTCCCGACTATCTGGGCTAGAAATGGATTGTAGTGGAGAGTGTCTTGCACAAGTCACATCCTCACTCTCTCGGCCAAGAAGGTTTCAGGACAGTCAGTGTATGGATGATTCTCAAAGACCAACCAGCCCCCAAGGCTGCAGCATTATCTGAGCTATAATGTCAATATAGTGGGGAATGTCTTGCCCAGGTTACATCACCATTGTGTTGGCAAAGAAGGTTTCAGGACAGTCAGAGTTGGGATGGACCCCAAAGGCCAACTAGCCCCAAAATCTGCAGCACAAAGAGCCAGTACAATCACACCTCATTGTTTTAGAGTTATAGCTGTACATACATTCCCTTTGCAGCGGAGAAACCACTGATCATACAGCTTATATATATATATATATATATTTGTAGCTGCGTACCGGGGGGTTATTCAAGGGTACGGACGGTACAAAAGAACTAAACTAAATGATGACTGAATGTATTAAAGGACAGACAAGATCCTGCACACAGGCCAGGATCATATAGAGGCCAGTCACAAATGGGTTTTTCTATTGTTTTATTTACAATAATTAGATGAGAAGAAAACCTAAGAGAAGAGAATAGAAGAGAAGAACTAAGAGAAGACAGTGCCTGGAATGACACAAACAAATGTCAGAAGTACAACATGTCGGCACAAGTGAATAATAAAGCACATGTATACATATTACATGGAAAGATTACCATTTGGTATTGCATATTTGTGGAGACCAAACACTGAAATCAAATGACATTTCTAATACATTTAAATAGTGCAGTTAAAGTGATTGAAGCGATGCTGACTTGGTGAAAGTACACTGACAGTATAGATTAGGTAAAGCTTATACTGTGTCAAAGTGACTCAAATGAATCAGTTTATCATGTAGCACTATACTGGAGTATGCCGTATAGGAGAGAGCATGATAACTAAATTACAATTAACAGACTGATACATATCAGGTGGTTTTAACCAATAACTGATATTAATCCAACACTATCTTGTAATCACAACAGCAGAATACTACACACATCTTAGAGTACTGAGCACACTGTAGCAATACAACTGATATCAGCATGTAAAATAATACATGAATAATAAACAAGATAATAGAATCAGTGGCTTTGATATTATACTGGCAAACTGATAGACCAAATAGTAAGTGAAGAACCATCATGGCTTAACCATTAAGTGGTGAATGAACTTTATGCACTCACTTGAACATTCTGGAACAAACTATTAGTTTCCAGAGACGTCACTGACTGTCGTTAAAAAGAATCAAATGGAATACTGCTACGAGTATATGACGACATGGCAATTTTCTAGATCAATCATAGCCGAGCTGTGACTAACATGTCAAAGCAATAACTGAACAAAGCAATAACTGAACATACTCATATGAACACAAGTACTGTGTCGAACAATACAATTTACAAATCAACACATTCTACACACTAGTACTTACAGCAATACCTAGCGAGGTGTCAGCCATTGTGAGAACACAAACGACACACACTCACACTGCCCGCGACGCAGCAAGAGAGAGAGAGAGAAGCTCTGATCAGATTACTGACCAGGTATGAAATGACCACTCATCACTCACTGTGCCAATTTATGCAGGTTAAGCGGACTACAAAGACAGTCACGTGTGTTGCAAAGCAGATCGGCACTAATCAGCCCAAATCCGATGAGAACTGTGTTTTTACAAGGTGTTCAGTGACAGATTTCTAAATGATTCCTGAACCAATTTACGTTGGATAAGTTGCAAAAGAAAGAGCTCAACACCTACTTTATAATGAGTATAAAAGGAAGTGTTGTCTCGGTAACGGCGCCTGGTGGGTAAAGGGTGGAGATTTTTCCGATCTCCCAGGTCAGCATATGTGCAGACCTGCTAGTGCCTGAACCCCCTTCGTGTGTATATGCAATCAGAAGATCAAATACGCACGTTAAAGATCGTGTAATCCATGTCAGCGTTTGGTGGTTTATGGAAACAAGAACATACCCAGCATGCACACCCCCGAAAACGGAGTATGGCTGCCTACATGTCGGGGTAAAAACGGTCATACACGTAAAAGCCCACTCGTGTACATACGAGCGAACGTGGGAGGTGCAGCCCATGAAGGAGAAGAAGAAGAAGAAAGATCACTTTTTTCAAATCTACACAGAGCCACAAATCAACGAAAGTATATCACCATACGGACTCTGGAACGTGGACGAAACGGAGTTGACCACTGTACAGAAGCATGGGAAGATTCTAACATAAAAAAACTTCTTGCCTTATCGGCAAGGTTGTGAACTCCGAAAGGAAAGAACACGTCACTGTTATCTGTGTCATGAATGATGCAGGGGACGGGGAGGGGAACTTCTACCATCATCTGTCCTCGCAAAAGAATGAGTCAGAGTCTTATGAAGGGCACGCCACCCCAAACAGTTGGCTTCACCAGTACTGAGTGATCTACAAGAAAAGGGCGAAGGGGATCTGCACCCCTGGTCTGACCATCTTCACAGAATCTTGTCCGAACTGTGAATCAGAGTAGTTTGACATGACTGATCACAATGCAGACATCACAATCAGAGTGTGCTGATTCATTAAAGGGGACACAAAGTGAAATAGCATCATGCTCTGCCCTGGCAAATGGGTAGATAATTACAGAATCGTGCAAAAAACAACATATCTGCTCATTTAAGCACGTATATTGATTTAAACTATCAGCTTGGCCAAACTTAAGGTGCCGCCATATTGGTCTTGGATCTCTAGAAAGGAAACAGTAAGAGGTCAATTATTACGCAAAAACGGCTGTGCTTGAAGCCAACGTTTAGGACTGCTCTGTTAGGGCAACTGTGTGAAACAATGGATGTTATGTGATTCAAACTGCAGGACCATCACATTCATAGTTTTCAAAAACTGCGACAATCAAATCATTGTCTCTGCTATATGTGCGTTCTTCGGGCACAACTGAGTTGGCAAATACGCAGTTTCCACATCACACTCACAAATTTAATCCGTCTGTGTCGTTGACGTTTCATCAGCTGGTGTTAACTATTCTTCGGTAAACACGTGTTCAAAACCATATGAAACTTAACCAAATTCATTATGATACATTCCTTGCACTTTTTAAAGTAATTACACAAGATTCTTTGATGCATTTGATTGGGTTTCGTTTCAACTGATCCTGGTTGTTTATTATTTTGCTGCCACCATTTGGAGAGAGTTCATGCAAGGGGTAAATTGCCCGCTGTATTGGGGTAAAACGCTTCAATGGCGTTTGTCCCAACGGTCAAGGCATTTTGCCCCATGGTATGGGGCAAAGATTATGTTAATGAACTTGCGTTCGAACCGTTATAAGACGGGAATGCAGCTGGGTTTAGGACAAAAAAAAGAGGTTTGAATTCACACACATGAAAATATCGGTCTTTTTTTTCACTTTGCCAGAATTCACCAGAAATGTTACAACAGTTTCCCTTGGGGTGTGCTCCTTGACACACACACACACACACACACACACACACACACACACACACACACACACTGTTGTTCGTCCGTCAGCACGACGAGGACCACCTTAGTCATCCTGGGGCTCGGGTTGTTGGGGTCGGTGTGTGCGCAGATGGCTGGTTAGTTCAATCTGCGCCCTGAAGGTTCTCTGGCAGTGTGGACAGGGGATGGTGCCCTGAAGGTTCTCTGGCAGTGTGGACAGGGGATGGTGGCCTGAAGGTTCTCTGGCAGTGTGGACAGGGGATGGTGTCCTGAAGGTTCTCTGGCAGTGTGGACAGGGCATGGTGTCCTGAAGGTTCTCTGGCAGTGTGGACAGGGGATGGTGGCCTGAAGGTTCTCTGGCAGTGTGGACAGGGGATGGTGGCCTGAAGGTTCTCTGGCAGTGTGGACAGGGGATGGTGGCGGCAGTTGGGCGTTCCAAGGCTCGGGCTTTCCGCGCCTGTCTCCACTGCTCAGCAACAGCAGTCCTGGTGGCTTCACAGGTCAAGGCACCTTTGAAAATGGCAGAGCACCATGCGGACCTGTCCACAGTTGCATGCTCCCATGTGTCTGTGTTAATGTTGAAGGCCTTCAGGGATGATTTCAGCGTGTCTTTGAAGCGCTTTTTCTGGCCTATGCAGGAGCGCGTGCCCTGTTGTAGCTCATCATAAAAGAGTTTCCTTGCCAGCCCATGGTCTGGCATGCGAGCTACATGTCCTGCCCAGCGAAGATGTGACTGCATGAGGATGGCGTGAATGCTGGGCAGACCAGCACGTGAGAGGACCTTGGTGTCTGGGACCTTGTCTCACCATTTGATCCCAAGGAGCTTCCTGAGGCAGGTTGTGTGGAAGAGGTTCAGTTTCCTAACATGGTGCTGGAAAACTGTCCAGGTCTCACGGGCGTACAGCAGGGTAGGAAGTACAACAGCCCCGTACACTTTCAGCTTAGTTTCGGGGCTGATGCCTCTTCTATTCCACACATTGTTGTGTTGTCGGCCGAACGTGGTGCTGGCTTACACGATCCACGGGTTCACCTCTTCATCGATGGTTGCGTTTCTGAACAGTGTGCTGCCAAGATGAGTGAACATGTCAACAGCTCTCAGTCGTTGACCCTTGATGGTGATGTTGAGTTCAACGTAGGGCCTTCCTGAAGCTGGCTGATGTATTACTTGGGTCTTCTTGGTACTGATGGTGAGACCGAAGTTGTCACAGGCATCAGAGAACTTGTCAACGCTGTGTTGCATGTTAGCTTCTGAGGCAGCGTTGAGGGCACAGTCATTCATTCATTCATTCTCTCTCTCTCCCTCTCCCTCCCTCCCTCCCTCTCTCTCTCTCTCTGTCTGTCTCTCTCGCTAGTGTTGTCACAAGGACAGATTGGAAGAATAGGCATTGCCCAAAATCTTTATCCTTGAGAAATAATGTTTTTGAATCTCTTTCTGTCTGTCTCTGTCCCTGTCTCTGTCTCTCTCCCTCTCTCTCTCTCTCTATCTGTCTCTCGCTCTGGCTCTCTCCCTTTACTATTGGTGTCAGTAGTATGGTGGGGGACTTTTGACCCCTTAAATGTGGACCTCCTGGGCGGACCTCGTCGTACTGGAAGTGTACGCGTGTGCATTCCGGAAGTAGGCGGAAGAGTCACTGGAAAATTTAATGTGTGGGTCAAGGTCACTAGAATCGGAGTGTCTAAAAATAGACGTGTCTCGACACGTGATCGTGCGTCATGTCTGTGGGAGTGTCTAAAAATAGATATACATGTCTTGACATGTTATCTAGCATCATGTCCTTTGTTTTTCGACACGTTTCGAAAGAAACCCAATTGATTTCAGTAAAAGCAACAAAAAAGAACCCTCCTTGGCGGGGAATCGAATCCAGTCTCCCGCGTGACAGGCGGGGATACTGACCACTATACTACCGAGAATACACAAGATACTATCAAAATTTAACATGATATTTCTGAAGAATAAAATCCTTGTCATATCTTGCCTTGCATGATGACAACTGTAGATTGATGAACGACGTCTGAACATAGCCTGTTGACTTGGTGTGCAACCAAGTGACGTATCAGAACAAGAGGCCATTAAAAATAAATGACACACACTGATCGATACGTCATTTGGGGTTTTTGCCCTTTATTCTCTCTTTCATTTTTTTGTAGCATGTGATAATGGAGTCTCCCGTCGGACCGACGGATGAGTAGGCAGGCAAGCTTATCCGTCGGTGTGTGTCCTCATATGGGAGAAGAGGCCGATTCTGGATGCGCATCACTTCCCACAGGTGTTGCAAGGGAAAACGTCTCCAGAAGTTGAGCCCTGCTTCCTTCGCTCACGCTTCTCCTTAATGGCCAGCGTTCTCTTGTTTTCAAACGAGCCTGGTTGCCTGACCAGCACAGGTGACTTTTTTTTTTTTTAGTGAGGAGGAGTTGTGCAGTCCCTTCCCAACTCTCTCGCCTACCGACGCTCACAGTCACACAGGTGCAGATACTGCCACGTGTAGGACGGCCTCGGCAGGTGCAGGTTTTTTCTTCGGAGCTCCGTCTCCTAGGAGGACTTCCAACCAAGGATAAGAGCTCCCCCCTGCCCTTTGGTCATCCTCTTCCGCCTTCACAGCCGTTGGGAAAGGTTTCCTCCTCCGCCTGGTCCGTCGTTGGGAGACTTCACATGCGGCAGGTAGTACTGGGTTACATGGTACCAGTAGCAAGGTCTATGCCCCTGTCTATCTGTCCATGTGAAAGAAAAAGCACATGGACAGATAGACAAACTGACATATATACAGATAGAAATACACAGATACATACATACACACACACACGCACAAACACACACAGGTAACGTTGGTCACCATAGTATTGGTGTTGGGGGTGTCGGCTGTGTCAGCGGTCACTTTGGTTATTACCCCGTCTTCACTCATCATCATCAACTGCAACATAAGTATTTTTAACAAACAATAAATTGTGGTAACTCTCTCCATTCACATGGTACACAACTTCAAGTCAGTGCTGCTTTCGCTACCGATTCAGCTAGCACACAGGTAAAGAAAAGGTACATTGGAACAAACCCAGACACTTCCTCAAAAAAACGGAAGCACCGGGCCTGTCCTTATACCGATCATTTGACATGTGCACGCAGCAGCAAAGACAGAAGAAATGTGCAAACACAAATTAGCTTTTATTCAATTTGGTGGGGTAAAAAGTATGATGGTTGTACGTACTATATAGAAAGAGGGAGACAGACACACAGACAGATAAGTTACTTACAAACGGGCGTGTTGCCAAAAACCAGCTGTGCCTGTGTTGGAATTGGTGGTCCTGAATCCTGAGTGCAGAGCGGCTGGCTAAACTGGGTGAAGATATCTTCTTCTTCTTCCTCCACCGTCATGCAAAGCATGCCCACAGAAGGTTAAAAGGTGTGAGACAGGGTTCAAAGCAGAAAGAACGGACGTGTATGGACAAAAGGCTAGAGAATGGTTAGAGTGGACGGCGCACACACACAGAACATACACATACAACACAAGTTCAATGGGAAAGAGCACAGTTTAGGACGCAGACACATTCTGGTGGATAGGTGGGACGCTGATCACCACACCGTGTACCAATTTCACGGGTGTTTGTTTCACGGACATGACTGTCATCTCACTCGAGGAAAACAGACCAATCCTGTCAATGACAAACCCCTCACAGATCTCAGAGAAAACACGAGAAACACCACTACATATCTTCGTGAGGACGTGAGAGTGACTGAGGTGGAGATGTGGGAATGCAAATGGCAAGAACAAAAACAACAGAACCCACACATCAGACAGTTTGTACAGTCCCGCTTCCCAGCTCTCAAACCGTTTCAAGGTTGTCTCATATCACAGAACAAACCATCCTGGATGCTGTCAAACACGAGACTCTATTTGGTCGCGTTCAATGTGATATTTGAGAGAGAGAGAGAGGGGGGAGAGAGAGAGGGAGAGAGAGAGAGAGAAGTGAAGAGGTCAAATCCGAGGTCGCTTCTGAGCCACGCCCATTGAAGCGTGACCTGTTAGTGAACTTTTGTTGACACGAAGAAGAGAAAGTGAGAGAAAGAGAGCTCAGGTCACAACTGCCTTTGTTCATGTTCTGTGAAAATTGATCCTTGTGTTGTCAGGCAACGAAGTGACGTATCAGAACAGGGGGCCATTAAAGATAAACGACGCTCGGTGATGGATACATCTCTCTTTTTTTTAATTTTTATCATGCACAGCATAGGAAAGAAGGACATCAAATAAAAATTTTAAAAGTAGTAGCAAATACCTGTTAACAACGACTATAGTTTAGCAAGAGAATATTGTATACACAATACTGAACATATTTGTTATGCAAAGACTGTACAGGCAGCAAAATTGCAAAACGTTAATCAAAAGTAGAAACCATACTACATACAGATCAGTCTTTCTACAAGGCCATCATATACGGATCTTTGCTGGGGCAGTAGCAGTAGCCGTATACAGTGTCTGGTTTCGTTCCAGGACTGCATGGCTCCGGCAGTTTCAGTTTCAGTTTCAGTAGCTCAAGGAGGCGTCACTGCGTTCGGACAAATCCATATACGCTACACCACATCTGCCAAGCAGATGCCTGACCAGCAGCGTAACCCAACGCGCTTAGTCAGGCCTTCAGAAAAAAAGGGGGGAGCGGGGTGAATAAATAATAGATAAATACATAAAAAAAATAACTACTACCACTACTAATAATATGTATAAGGCGCAAAAACTTGATGAAGTCAGCTATAAGCGTACATAAATAAATAAATAGATAATAATTATAATATAAAAAAGTAGTAGTAGTAGTAGTAGTAATAACAATAATAAATAAATAAATAAATAAATAAATAATGCACAAAAGATTGGATCCATGACCTATTCTGATGGCGTCTTACATGTCGCATTCTGCTTTAAAACGTAAACCAGTCTACAAACTTCAAGGCACATTCTCCTTCTTCGTCTACAACAACAACAACAACTACTACTACTACTGCTGCTGCTGCTGCTGCTGCTACTTGCTTGTTGTTTGCTTTTTGAACATTACTGTTTTGCAGTGAACATAACCGTATTGGAAAAAGAAGAAACAAATCCGCTGGAACACAGCGAACGGTTTCCCACCACATCCTTTCAGTGGTATCATTGACAGTTCCACACAGAGTCTGTCTATCAGACTGTCACCATCTCAACGTCAGTACCCTTTGTGGAGCTATCATCGTAACGAGGCCATCAGACCACCATCTCCGGGATACCCTCCACCTGGTTTGACTCACTTCAGTGTGCTTTAGTAACCTGACAATTAAACGTTTTTACTGTAGCTTGATGAAGCCTTATATACACGAAAGTGTGTCTTCACAAGTGATTGAGAACGTTGATTTTTTTTTTTTTTTTTTTTTTTTTTACTTTTTGCATTAATTATCAATTGTTTCGCTCGTCAGTTTAACGACTTCTCTTTTACGAAGTCCTTTAAGCAACTTCCTGTAATTGTATTTCGATATTTTGTTTCAAATTTCACCCTCATTTCACCCTCATTTGCCCAGTTTCCCCCAGCTCTCCATTTATTCACATCTCACACCCCTTCTAACCGATAATACTCAAATGTACACATAAATACTTTAACAAAATGTTTTCAATCACCGATAATAAACAAAATTCCTCCTCCTCCTCACTTCAGTATTGTGTATCTATTTCATAAGCACGACGCAACAAACTAAGATGCAGATCTCCCTGATTTGGTTATTGATTTTCTTGTGGGTAATTGTTCAGCCGCGCGGATTTGAAACTGAGTGAAACAATCCAAAGTCATATTTGTATCCCTCTTTAAGGACAGCATACATTCATTCAACTGTATTAAAATGACGAGAAGGCCTGCCCAACACAGGCATGGAAGTGGGGTAAAATCAAGAGACATGAAATAAAATAATGAGAGAAA
Organism: Babylonia areolata; assembly: GCF_041734735.1. Lineage (NCBI taxonomy): Eukaryota > Metazoa > Mollusca > Gastropoda > Neogastropoda > Buccinidae > Babylonia > Babylonia areolata. The sequence continues at coordinate 39,883,132 of NC_134881.1, read as the reverse complement.
ATACCCCGCAGAGAAATTAATTGTGCTGGAATCAAAGCCTGGGATATTAGGACAAGGCCTATGTATGACAGTTGGTCTTTTTCGACTATGACCATCAGAACAGAAGAGAAGGTAACCGCTGTCCCATCTGGGCTGGAATTTGATTATAATGGCCAAGAGGGTTTTAGGACGGTCGGCATTTAGTTGGGATGGTTCCCAAATGCCAACCAGCCCCCAAGGCTGCATTATTAAGAGCCAGTGATTTTTGCCTCCTAGTTTGAGAGTCATAGTCCTTCACAAAAGATTAAGCTGTAAGTGGTTCCTATTGCAATGGAGAAACCATTGATAACACAGCTCTCACTTTGCTGTTGGCTCAACTATAAATTTTTATATCAATCTGTGATGTAAGCTCAAACACACAGGATTAGGCCTATGAACAGGTAGCTGACTGACACCTGAACTCAGTGACCCAGTACGAGTGTGGGGTCACGCTGTTACTGCCTTGTGTTTCCACTCAAGAGTTGAACAGGACACGAGAGAAGTCAGTCCAAACATTGCTGTCTGGGTGATTATAACGATGTCAGAAACTGTCCATATTACCCTCCTGTCAAAATGCATTAGCTTCCCCACTCTGTTTTTGTTTTTTGTTGTTTTTTTTGTTTTGTTTTTGTTTTGTTTTTTGTTCGTTTGGGTTTTTTTGTTTGGTTGTTTTTTGGTGGTTTTGTTGTTCTTCTTGTTTGTTTGTTTGTTTGTTTGTTTTCTTTTTCTTTTTTTTTGGAGGTTTTTTTTATTTTATTTTTAAAAAATTTTTTTTTTTAAAAGCAGATGACGTGTAGCGTTTATGGAACAGTCCGCACGTTTTGACACCTTCTTGAAACTGAAACTGATCAACATACCTCATGCATTCAAAAAAAAGAAAAAAAAAAGAAAAGAAAAAAGATTATATATAAAATTGTTTTAAAAACTTGCACCCAGTTTTGGCGCGTTGTCTTTTCCATGGACATCTTCCCAAACTCTTGTCTTCAAATCCTTGCACACTAAGGTCACGGTATTAGAACTGAGAGGATTCCAAAAAAGAAACCTTAAGCACTCTGGCGGTTTGAAAAACCTCATAATTATGTCCGAAACTCACAACCAGTCCGTTTGAGAAACGCATCATTACACCCGACTTTCAGCGCGCATTTTAAATTAGCCACTATTATTTCGAATGACCTTATGTAGCTGAAAGTATGGCCGCCTCTCATCGATGTATGTTTCAGTGAATGTATCTGTGCATGTATGAATACTCACGCGTGTGTGTTCTTTTTTGTTTGTTTATTTGTTTGGTGTGTGTGTGTGTGTGTGTGTGTGTGTGTGTGTGTGTGTGTGTGCAGGAACATTATGTCTTGTGGCCTGCTGTTATTATTGAACGGAAAGGTGTGAGATAATTATAATTCACACACACACACACACACACACACACACACACACACGCGCGCGCGCGCACACACACACACACACGCACACACGCGCGCACGCACACACACACACACACATACTCACTCATTCACTCACTCACTCACTCAGTGTACCGTGTGTACAGGCTGTTTACAAGTGCTATGCTAACTATGCGCGCGCACGTGTGTGTGTGTGCATGTGCGTGTGTGTGTGTGTGTGTGTGTGTGTGTGTGTTTGTGTGTGCGTGCGTGTGTGTATGGGGGGTGTTTGTGTGTGTGTGTGTGTCTGTCTGTCTGTCTGTTTGTGTATGTGTGCGTGCGCGCGTGTGTGTGTGTGTGTGTGTGTGTGTGTGTGTGTGTGTGTTTGTGCTTGCACGTGTGCTCATATTATCATATATTACTGAGATTGTTAAAAATAAATAAATAAAAAACACAACAACAAAGAAGTCGCTCTTGAAGTGTGTCCATGTCAAAACTGAACATTGTGATAACTTGGTTCCGTGCTGCACAGAAGAAATGCAAAGTGAAATTTCTTCCTTTATAGCAAGTATCTTCCCTGAGGGGCCGTTTTCTCTGATCCTCATTTTGTTCTTTGTGTGTCCGCCTCTGCCTGTTTCTCCTTAGTCTGTCTCTGTCCCTGTGTTTGATTTGAAAGGGAAACGATAGACCAGAAATTAGTGCTGTTGACTTGATGTGGTAAAGAATAAAGGCAAGAAACAAAAGAAGAGGGTGTGTGTGTGTGTGTGTGTGTGTGTGTGTGTGTGTGTGTGTGTGTGTGTGTGTGTGTGTGGTGTGGAGATTCAAAATGATTTTCAAGATTATTTAAAAAAAATCAAAACCGTGCAGAAATTGAGAAAAAAATCTTTTAGACACCCGCATGTCATGGACGAACTTTTTTTTAATTTTTTATAATCCGTATGAAATTTCATAAGTAAAAATGAGATGATGTGGGTTGGTAAAAATTGAATATCTTTCGAGTTATATACAATTAATTTGTCTGACAGCTATTGCTGTGACAAGAATGTGCCGGCATCACCATGTTTCATCAATATCAGGTAAGAAATCAGCTGGTGTCACTGTGGACCATATAAACTTCCGAAAAGCATTATTTCTTTGATTTCATTGCAGATCACAAACTCTTTTTTTTCGTTGTATAACAGTATAATTAGTCTGGTATAGTGTAGACAAAACAATCATTTAATAAAATGAACTTCTGACTAACTTGCTATCGTGACTTCAAAGGAGAAAGCTCATTTCGTCTGACGAGAATCTCCAATCACGCATTCGAACACACACAAAAATAATAGATGGATACAAACAGCACATCATTTTATGACGTGGTGTCCACAACCAGATTTCCGTACGCCTTTATCTGGGATCCTCAGAATAAAACTGGAAAAGACCCAATGAACGAATCAAAGTGTCTGGTGGTGAACCTCTCCAATTTCCAGTTTCACGACGAAAGCAAAGACGTGATGAGCACCCAAGTGAGCAACTTCTTCGCTAACTTGATCCGTGTTGTCGTTATCCCTACTCTCTTCTTCATCGGCTTTCCCAGCAACATTGTCAACATGGTGGTGTTCTTCAGGCACGGCCTGAAGCAACGGATCAACCTGTGTCTCTTCTGTCTGTCTGCACTGGACTTGTTCTACGTCATTGTCGTATTCTTGGTATACGCGGAGAAACTCGGAGACAAAACAGAGTTCGCCACCACTTCTTACAGGACTGTCAGTCGAATAACGGAGAACGTCATCAACAATCGAATGTTTGGTCTGTACAGTAGTTTTGGGTTCTCTTCACAGTTCGTGTCCGCCGTTATTGCTGGGGAGAGGTGTCTGTGTGTGGTCTTTCCTTTGCGATTCAGTCACATGCTGAAAATGAAAACTTTCAGCATCATTCTGCTGCTTGGTGTACTTCTTATCTTCGCGTGCCGGTTTGTAGTGGCGATGAAATACCACGTGGTATGTGTGGCGGATATCATGACTGGACAGACCTATCTCTACATAATCAGCAGTGAGTTCTACAGGGCCAACCAACAGCTGGTCAACGTCCTGGACGGGCTGGTGTTCAGTCTGGGTATCAACACCATCCTGCTCATCTTCGTCACCATCACAACAGTCATCACCGCCGTCCACCTTGAAAGCAGTACAAAGTTCCAGAAAAACTCCTCCTCCTCCTCTGCCACCACCCCCCTGTCAGCCCACAACGTGGCTGTGACCAGGATGCTCATCTACCTGTCCCTGCAGTACATCGTTTTCAACACCCCCAGCATTATCCTCCGAATATCTCTCGTCTTCCTACCTGCTCTCAGCACCACTGGGGACTGGGCCAACCTGTTCTTCTTCTTCCTGGTCATCACGGAGATTTGTGGCATTTTCAGTTCCTCGCTCAACTTTCTCATCTATTACTTCTTTGGCTCCAAGTACCGCGCGACTGTGCTGGCAATGTTCTGCAGCTTCAGGAAGCATGGAAAATGAACTTTAGAAAAGGTGGGCAATTCATAATATTAAAAAATAATAATAACAATAACTGGACATTTATCAGCGCTTTCCTCATTGCACAAACCACTTTACATTCCACACACACGCGCACATACGAAACACACTCAGTCCTCAACTCACAATCATGAACAATAAATATAATATATGCGCATAGAACCTCGTACATACAAAACACACATACATCCATGCATACATACATAAATCCATCCATCCATCCATATATACACACATACATTCGACGCACACACAATGCAGCGTTACAAATATACCAACACAATCAACTAACTACTTGCATGTATGGGAGGGGGTCTAGAGGAAATGCTGCTGGAAGAAAAAAGTCTTGAGATTAGACTTACAGGAAGGCAGTGAGGGGCTGCGACGGACGTGGTGAGGCAAAGAGTTCCATATTTGAACAGCAGATGATGAAAGGGCTCGACTACCGTGCTTTTCTCTTTTGTAGTTTGGGACACGGGAGCTTCTTTCAAGTTGTTACCACTTGCTGTGGGAGGGTGGGTGGGGGGGGGGGGGAGGGGGGTGCTAGGGAAAGCAAACAGGACTGTGTCAGGAAATGGAACAACACGAAGCAGTAATATATGTGTTGTTGTCACACTGCTGTTCGCAGGATGAACCTCACCCCCACCCATGCTGCATGTGCTGATTCGGATATAGATGCTATTTTAGAATCAAGAACGACGACTGAAAGAGCAACAACAACAACAATAATAATAATAATTGTAAATTTTTATATAGCGCTATAATACAAGCATAAGCAAGCTTTAAACGCTTTACAATCCAGTACCTAAAGTGAAACGGGAGAAGAAGAGGAAGACAGCGGAAGAACTGACATGAGAACATCAAACAATGGACCGGACTCCATACACGTGAGCTGCTGCCGGCGGCTGCTAACAGAGACAGATAGAGAAGGGAGGTTGCGTCTGCGGTCCTCAGGTTTCCCCCAACGACTACTTTGTAGTTATGGACCTGAGATGAGGTGAGGGTGAGGTGAGGATGTGTGTCTGAGCTGGTACAGTCTCTATGAAAAACGCGGAAAGCCACATGCAAACTATTCAGTCCTGGCTACAGATCATTCAGCTGTTTGGGACCACATGCGCTTTGACGGCTTTCTGAAATCTTCTTCCACAAAAGAAAAGGATGAATATATGTAGAGTGTGTTCAAGATGAGGTTTGGGTTGGGTTGTTTAAATCAGTTGGACGATCGTAGAGAAAAATTCGTTTTGCAAACACTTGAAATCTTGCCCTGGCGTGGATCGCTTTTTTTTCTCTTCGATATTCACAATTATTATTAAACATTCTCATTCTGATGAAAGCTGTTACCCACACTGAAAGCGGGAATGGGGTGGGGAAGAGAGGGGTGGGGACATAAAACTAAATATTTCAAAAGCAACTCAATTGTATACAGTGATCCTTTACCACTAATCAAAAGGCATAAAAATCACACACGCATATTGTTCATCTGCAAAGATATCTCTGGTACTTAGAACAGCCACCACCAAACGCAAATAAGAATCGACTGGGGTTACAAAAATAAAACAAGCAAACAAACAACGATGACGACGACAACAACAGAAAACGACCAAACAAATCGATATTGTTTCAGTAACACGCAGCTGGTTCCATTGGCCTAATAAAACGGTTCTTTGTACAGAGCTACAGTTAGGAGTTTGTGTCATACTCGCTGTTTGGTTCAATGTTCTGTACCGCGTCGAACTTGTGTGAAGAAGACCTAACGGTTTGCAAGTTTACGGTACATGACATCAAAATGGGAGAGTTTATATTGTACTCCCTGTTTCGTTAGATAATCTTACTGCATCAAATTTTAGTAAACAAGGCATGTCGGTTTGCAAGGCATATTCTTAACATGTACAGCACATGACACCAAAATGGTGGGGGGAGGGGTTGTATCGAACTCCCTATTTGATCAATATTTTACCATATGAGACGTGCAGACAAAATCGATCGGTTTGCATGGCATAGTTTTAACATTGTACCACGTCGAACTGGTGTAAACTATGCCCTGCAAACCGCATGTGCCCAGTTTGTCATGGTGCAGTATATGACACCAAAAGAAGAGTTATTCGCCTACCACTGATGCAGGCACGATGTTCTTACCACATCAAATTTGAGTATACAAGGCCTGTCAGTTTGCAAAGCCTTTTTTGACATGTACAGTACATGACATCAAAATGGGGGAGTTTATATTGTACTCCCTGTTTCGTTAGATAATCTTACCGCATCAAATTTGAGTATAAAAGACCTATCGGTTTGCAAGGCATATTCGTAACATGAACAGCACATGACACCAAATTGGAGGGTAGTATTGTACTCCCTGTTTGATCAATATTTTTACCATATGAAACGTGCAGACAAAGCCAAGTGGTCTGCAGGGCCTGTACCGCATCGAACTGGTATAAACTATACCTTGCAAACCGCATGTGCCCAGTTTGTCATGGTGCAGTATATGACGCCAAAAGAAGTGTTATTCGCCTACCACTGATGCAGGCACGATGTTCTGTTCACCAGTCAGCTATATCTTAGATAGTCCGAACTGCAGCCACCAAAGGTGTTCGTCAAAGAGAACAGTTCCTTCAACAGTAGAAGGCGTTAACCGTGGTGTGGTTTGCTTAAGCATGCATTGCAGATAATCCTTACTTCGCGTGTTTGCGTATCTTAGCAGCAGTGATCAAAGTGACATCCATCAATCTGCTGACGTAATCTGCAGATGACATCATTCATTTGATGATCAGAAGTAGTAGCAGAAGAAGGACGGGTGGCCTACAATGATGCGCTCTGCCTCCTTAGCACTGGGGCCAAGAACGCCAACAATCTTTTTTTTTCTTATAGTTACAAGGATTACAATATACACAATATACACAAACTTTATTGTCTATCCTTTGGTACAGAGATTGTCTTTTTGACAAAATATTGACCACAACACAGGGGTGCCACATGTGTGATAGTCATGTCCGACAATGACCATCAGTACAGCAGAGCAGGCAGCTGCTGTCCTGACTGTCTGGGCTGATATGATAATCGGTCGTGTCCGACTATGACTTTCAGAACGGCACAGGACGCAACTGCTGTCCCGACTATCTGGGCTAGAAATGGATTGTAGTGGAGAGTGTCATTCCCTTTGCAGCAGAGAAACCACTGATCATACAGCTTATATATATATATATATTTGTAGCCGTGTACCGAGTGGTTATTCAAGGGTACGGACAGTACAAAAGAACTAAACTAAATGATGATTGAATGTATTAAAGGATAGACAAGATCCCGCGCACAGGCCAGGAACATAATATAGAGGCCAGTCACAAATGGGTTTTTCTATTGTTTTATTGACAATAATTAGATGAGAAGAAAACCTAAGAGAAGAGAATAGAAGAGAAGAACTAAGAGAAGACAGTGCCTGGAATGACACAAACAAATGTCAGTAGCACAAGATTACCACTTGGCATTGCATATGTGTGAAGACCAAACACTGACATCAAATGACATTTCTATTACATTTAAATAGTGCAGTTAAAGTGATTGAAGCGATGCTGACTTGGTGAAAGTACACTGACAGTATAGATTAGGTAAAGCTTATACTGTGTCAAAGTGACTCAACTGAATCAGTTTATAATGTATCACTATACTGGAGTAAGCCGTATAGGAGAGAGCATGATAACTAAATTACAATAACAGACTGATACATATCAGGTGGTTTTAACCAATAACTGATATTAATCCAACACTATCTTGTAATCACAACAGCAGAATACTAGACACATCTTAGAGAACTGAGCACACGGTAGCAATACAACTGATATCAGCATGTAAAATAATACATGAATAATAAACAAGATAACAGAATCAGTGGATTTGATATTATACTGGCAAACTGATAGACGAGATAGTAAGTGAAGAACCATCATGGCTTAAGCATTAAGTGGTGAATGAACTTTATGCACTCGCTAGAACATTCTGGAACAAACTAGTAGTGTCCAGAGACGTCACTGACTGTCGTGAAAAAGAATCAAATGGAATACTGCTACGAGCATATGACGACATGGCGATTTTCTAGATCAATAATAGCCGAGCTGTGACTAACATGTCAAAGCAATAACTGAACAAAGCAATAACTGAAAAGCAATAACTGAACATACTCATATAAACACAAGTACTGTGTCAAACAATACAATGTACAAATCAACACATTCTACACACTAGTACTTACAGCAATACCTAGCGAGGTGTCATCCGTTGTGAGAACACAAACAACACACTCACACTGCCCGCGACGCAGCAAGAGAGAGAGAGAGAGAGAGAGAGAGAGAGAAGCTCTGGTCAGATGACTGAGCAGGTATGAAATGACCACTCATCACTCACTGTGCCAATTTATGCAGGTTAAGCGGACTACAAAGACAGTCACGTGTGCTGCAAAGCAGATCGGCACTAATCAGCCCAAATCCGATGAGAACTGTGTTTTTACAAGGTGTTCAGTGACAGATTTCTAAATGATTCCTGAACCGATTTACGTCGGATAAATTGCAAAAGAAAGAGCTCAACACCTACTTTATAATGAGTATAAAAGGAAGTGTTGTCTCGGTAACGGCGCCTGGTGGGTAAAGGGTGGAGATTGTTCCGATCTCCCACGTCAGCATATGTGCAGACCTGCTAGTGCCTGAACCCCCTTCGTGTGTATATGCAATCAGAAGATCAAATACGCACGTTAAAGATCATGTAATCCATGTGAGCATTTGGAGGTTTATGGAAACAAGAACATACCCAGCATGCACACCCCCCAAAAACGGAGTATGGCTGCCTACATGTCGGGGTTAAAAACGCTCATACACGTAAAAGCCCACTCGTGTACATACGAGTGAACGTGGGAGGTGCAGCCCATGAAGGAAGAAGAAGACGAAAGCTCACTTCTTTCAAATCCTACACAGAGCCACAAATCAAACGAAAGTATTATCACCATACGGACTCTGGAACGTGGACGAAACGGAGTTGACCACTGTACAGAAGCATGGGAAGATTCTAACATTAAAAAAACTTCTTGCCTTTTCAGCAAGGTTGTGAACTCCGAAAGGAAAGAACACGTCACTGTTATCTGTGTCATGAATGATGCAGGGGACGGGAGGGGAACTTCTACCATCATCTGTCCTTGCAAAGAATGAGTCAGAGTCTTATGAAGGGCACGCCACCCCAAAACAGTTGGCTTCACCAGTACGAGTGATCTACAAGAAAAGGGCGAAGGGATCTGCACCCCTGGTCTGACCATCTTCACAGAATCTTGTCCGAACTGTGAATCAGAGTAGTTTGACATGACTGATCACAATGCAGACATCACAATCAGAGTGTGCTGATTCATTAAAGGGGACACAAAGTGAAATAGCATCATGCTCTTGCCCTGGCAAATGGGTAGATAATTACAGAATCGTGCAAAAAAACAACATATCTGCTCATTTAAGCACGTATATTGATTCAAACTATCAGCTTGGCCAAACTTAAGGTGCCGCCATATTGTCTTGGATCTCTAGAAAGGAAACAGTAAGAGGTCAATTATTACGCCAAAAAACGGTTGTGCTTGAAGCCAACGTTTAGGACTGCTCTGTTAGGGCAACTGTGTGAAACAATGGATGTTATGTGATTCAAAACTGCAGGACCCATCACATTCATAGTTTTCAAAAAACTGCGGACAATCAAATCATTGTCTCTGCTATATGTGCGTTCTTTGGGCACAACTGAGTTGGCAAATACGCAGTTTCCACATCACACTCACAAATTTAATCCGTCTGTGTCGTTGACGTTTCATCAGCTGGTGTTAAACTATTCTTCGGTAAACACGTGTTCAAAACCATATGAAACTTAACCAAATCATTATGATACATTCCTTGCACTTTTTTAAAGTAATTACACAAGATTCTTTGATGCATTTGATTGGGTTTCGTTTCCAACTGATCCTGGTTGTTTATTATTTTGCTGCCACCATTTGGAGAGAGTTCATGCAAGGGGTAAATTGCCGCTGTATGTGGGGTAAAACGCTCTCAATGGCGTTTGTCCCAACGGTCGAGGCATTTTGCCCCATGGTATGGGGCAAAGATTATGTTAATGAACTTGCGTTCGAACCGTTATAAGACGGGAATGCAGCTGGGTTTAGGACAAAAACAGAGGTTTGAATTCACACACATGAAAATATCGGTCTTTTTTTTTCACTTTGCCAGAATTCACCAGAAAATGTTACAACAGTTTCCCTTGGGGTGTCTACTTGACACACACATACACCACACACACACACACACACAACACACACACACACACACACACACACCACTGTTGTTCGTCCGTCAGCACGACGAGGACCACCTTAGTCATCCTGGGGCTCGGGTTGTTGGGGTCGGTGAGTGCGCAGCTGGCTGGTTCGTTCAATCTGCGCCCTGAAGGTTCTCTGGCAGTGTGGACAGGGGATGGTCGCCTGACGGTTCTCTGCAAGTGTGCGACACGGGAAGGTGGCCTCTGAAGGATCTCTAGGCAGTGTGAGACAGGCGGATGGTGTCCTGAAGGTTCTCTCGGCAGGTGGACGGGAGCTGGTGGCCTGACGAGATTCTCTTGGCAGTGTGGACAGGGATGGTGGCGGCAGTTGGGCGTTCCAAGGCTCGGGCTTTCCGCGCCTGTCTCGCTGATCAGCAACAGCAGGTCCTGGATGCGCTTCACAGGTCCACAGGCACCTTTGAAAATGGCAGAGCACCATGCGGACCTGTCGCACCAGTACGCATGCCTCCCAAGTGTCTGAGTTAGATGTCTGAAGGCACTTCAGGGACTAGATTTCAGCGTGTCTTTGA
>NC_134881.1:39860909-39872268 GCF_041734735.1 Babylonia areolata | reverse complement strand
AAAGATACGCTCAAATTTTCAAACACAAGATGTTGAAAACATGAATAAAGAGAAATTTTTAAAAATATGTGACTACCAATATGATTAGAGAAAGAGAGGAGAGAGACGTTATACACGGTTTCAAGACAAAGCTATCATTAGCCATACGACTATTTCAGGCAGATTGTACCAGCAGGTATATTGATCCAGAAACCCGGGTAATTATGTTTCCAGCAGGAGCGTTGATCCAGAAGTCCTAGTAGTAATTTTGTTTGCTGCAAAAGACATTGCTCTTGAACAGACAGACAGACTTATTTCGCTTCCACATATTACTTTTTGTACTTCATTTTAGTTCGTGCACTTGTTTTTCTTCTAAATTTGCAGCCAGTTCATTGACATGTAACTAGTTTAGAGCACGGTTATTAGCTTTTCATGGTGTTCTTCAACTTATCTGTTATACAGCTGCTTTGATGTTTCTGTGAATGAATAAAATTTGTTGAAAACACACTTCGGACGATGGAACACTATAGCGGTTTCGACATTTACAAATTTGTCCACGTTTTCCTCATGGGGATAAAAATCGCAGCTACACCAGGCATTGCGAACGTGTCAAGGTTTGAATGGAAAGTTTCTTCGTGAGGTTCCGTGACTATACACTCGCTGGCCAGCCGTTGACCTTGGTACCCCACATGGCAAACTAATCTGCATACGTATCGAAAATAACGTCGCAGACGATACAAGTGGAAATTTTTGGAGCAAACAGATCATGACAGCGGCGTTTTACTGCTGCTGAAGTGATTGAAATGCTTCAAACTGAAGGTTTTGACATCGACGATGATGACGAAGACGTTGAATAAAGTATCTGCAGTGAAGAAAGCTACCAGCAAGAAGATACTGACAGTGAGGGCTGTGAAGAGAGGGAGGGGGGTGGGCGTACACACAACTTTAGAAGAGGGGTTAGTGGGTCAAGTACAGGGAGTTTCATTCAATTACTTTATGTTTTGTATTTTTTGTGATTCATTTCCTAACCCTACCAAATGGCAGGGGAAAGCAAGGGAGAAAACTATTCGTCCAGAGTAGATTTAAACAGACACACACAAACAGATAGACAGATGTCTCGTTAGCTCTGTCAGCAAGAGCGCCGAGCTCACAGTTTGAATATTATAAGGTCAGACCTTATTGTTGTTGTTGTTGTTGTTGTTGTTCTTCTTCTTCTTCTTCAACTCTGTGAAGTTATTGGTGTGTCACCTCATTTCGAGTTCGAGACCTCATTTAGGCATGGTGTTATGAAAGGCACTTTCAAGTGATTTTCCTCACCCTACCCAGGTGTGAATAAGCATCTGTCTTTCGTTGGGGAACGGTTAAGACGGTGGTAGGAGAGAATTGGACAGCACCTTCTATGTTGAGCTCTGGACACAGTGGATGTGAATGCATTGCTCCAGTGACCATAGAATACTTTGGGACTTTCAACCTAGAAAGACAGACAGACCAAGAAATAGATGGCTGTCCATAAATAGTTACATAGACAGAGAGACAGAGAAAAACAGGAACAAAACGAAGACAAATCGACGGAACTATATTCCAGTTCTTTCACTGGCCTGAGTTTCAAGCTGCTTTGAAGGTATGCCGCTGTGCTGGAGGTACTCCTTGATACAGTCCTTGAAGCTCTTCTGTTGAAGTCCTTGGGGTGTCTGGCCCTTTGGGAGGACACCACACAGTAGTTGTAGAATGCGGGGTCCATCCATCCCAATCACATGGCCACTCTATCGAAGCTGCGCCTTCAGGATCAGTGCTTTGTTGCTTGTGAAACCGGATGTCTCCAATACCTCCAGGCTGGTCACTTTGTCCTTCCGGCAGAGGCCCATGATGGACGGCAGCGAGCGCGTGTGGAACTTCCCAAGTGTTACGGAGTGCCACAATCTGATTTCCTCAAGCGCTTCTGTTTATTTGCACGTGTCTTTTGTACTGGTCAGTGAGTATATTTTTCTCTGTTCGACGTAATTGTTGTGTAGGTATGGGTGTGTGAGCGTGTTTGTGTGTTGTTAGTGTATACCTGACTCTATGTGAGGAGAGGAATGAGTGTTGGAAAGAAATAGTATGATGTTTGGGTGGTTTCATCGGTCATTTTAAATATGCACTAGATTTTACACCCCAGTATAAAACATGTTTTGTATTTGAAAAGTCTGTAGAGTCTGATGCTTTTATCTGTGTATGTTAACATTAGTAATTACCGCTGTTCTGCTGCCCATCTCTTCCCCCACTCCACTTCGCCTCCCCCCACCTTCCCCACTCCCCCCCTCCCCCTCCCCCTCTTCACTTTAATGTATTTCTCCATCCGCCCCAGTCTCCCTCCAACACCACCACCCCTTTTCTCCTTTGCCCCCCCCCTCCCCTCTTAACTTAATAAAATTAGTACCTTTTTGGATTTTATTACTATTTGGTGTGTATATATACGTAGGTATATGCATGCGTGTGTGCATGTGTGTGCATGTATATGTGTGTATATGTATGTATATGTGCGTATGTATATGTGTGTGTGTGTGTGTGTGTGTGTGTGTGTGTGTGTGTGTGTGTGTGTATGTGTGTGTGTGTGTGTGTGTGTGTGTGTGTGTACGGATGTGTGTATGTATGTCTGATTGTATGTATTTTTACATGCATTTGCGATATGTTTTGGTATGGTGGTTTTGTTCTGGGGTGCTTTGACTGATTTGTTTTAAGTCTTGAAGAGAATGTGAACTATCTGTATATCTATCTATCTATCTATATATATGTTTCATGGGTGTGTGAACGTCATGCTCTTAGCTACTTCAATTTCCCTCCTGTGTCCTCTGACAATGCAGTGAAGCGGAAAACACGAAGACATAATTTGTGGCCTTTCGTCCATCTGTGTGAACCAGCAGTGTTCAACACTATTTTTTTGCCTGACACTTACAAATATCATATTGCTAATTTCTGATTCATATATTAGTATTTCATTTGCATGCCATTTTCTTCCCCAAACATCGTTTTCAGAGCTTCAAAATGAAATGCTGTACGGTTGGTTTTCCATGTTTGCACGATATTTTTTCCTCTTTTTTTTTTCTTTTTGAGTGTGACGTGATGTATACCCATATTACATAATTACCTGAGCCCCCAAAACATTACTCATTGTGGTGTTGGCAGGGGTTATTATGACAAAATCACTGCAAACAATTAATCTGTTGCAATATGTGACGGGAGAAACTGTTCATTTTCATTTACTCAGAAGCCAGTCACTTTTGATTTTTGTGTTTGTTTGATTTTTTTTATTTTTTATTTATTTTTTTTTAAAGGAGAAATCAGTGGATGTGTAAAATGTCTGCAAATGAACAGGATAGTCTCAGCATCCTTGTAAGGCTCTTTTCCGCTTTTTGTTTTCCTTTTTTTTTTCTCTCTCTGTTTTTTTTTTTTTTTTTTTTTGGTTGTTGTTTCGTTTTGTTCTTTCCATCATCATGTGCTGCTTTCTGCTGTGTTTTCTTTCTCTTTCTTTATTTTCTTCTCTCATCTCTTCATTCTGTCTTTTTTCTCTCCCCGCACCCTCTCTCTTCTTACCATTGTCATGCTCAAACATTTTCAAGGCCATGCAACATATAAATCACATACATGGTAGTTTCATGCGCAATGTCTGAAAGAGGCGAGGTAGACGCGATCTCATCCTCACTCTTTCTCTCTCTCTCTCTGGCATAGGTTTATGGAAGCTCTTTAAGAATGTAAACATTTAATTTACCACTTGAGTTTTATGTGGATTTGTATAAGACTCAAGTATCTTGATAGACATAGATCACATCTTACGTAATTTGAGCTCCGTTTCAAAGATAGCATACAGATTGTTACATTTAACATATTGGAATTTAGAAATGGACAGTTTTGCTGTCAACAGAATCGTATTGATTTTTTTTTCTCTTTTCATGATCTGGGATATCCATTTTCGTTGTACCAAACAACGCTCCTTTTTCATTCACGGGGATCAGCGTATTGTAACGGGAGAGAATGAACTGTTTCACATGTTTCCAAAAGTCGGAGAGTTTGGGGCAGGAGTAAAAGGCGTTTTCAATGTAATCAGTTTCTTGACACAAGTTGCATGTGTTTGTGTTTGACACCCCGCATTTTTGCAAGCAGAATATTCGTTGGGTAAATGTTATGGATAAATTTGAAATGGATATTCTCAGACAGGATTCATTTGTGCATTCATAAGCTAGGTTGAAATAGTCTTTGATATTGATGTCTAGTTTGCGTTTCCAAAATTCTGTTGTACATATTTCATGGTATTGTTTGAGAGCAAAGTGTTTTCGGATTTGTTTATTAGATAACGTAGTGAGGTATCCCTCTGTTGTTGCAATGTCTTTGGGGGTATCCTCTTTGTGGGCCTCGTTGGATAGATGCTGTTTCCATTGTTGTGGTATTGTGTTTATGATGGCATTGTATTTGAAAAGGAGGCCCGGGTCAGTGCCCAGTTTGCGTTCTACTTCTTCGTATGTCATTACATTTCCATGCTGCCAAAGATCCTGCACGAGAAGAATGCCTTTTTTGCTCCATTTGGGAAAGTGTAACGCATTACGGTTGTATTTCATATTTTTGTTGTTCCATGGCAGTTCCGTTTTTATATTTTCTATTGGTCTGTCTTTGTCAAGGACAGCTACTGCTTTTATTACCTCTCTCCAGAAGAATGACTTAACCTTTTCCAGCTTTTTAATGTCTTTAGGTAAGATATTACAGCTAAAACTGCAGTGACTGTCCTTGAAAGGTGACATATTATGTCTTGCAAGAATGCTCCAATGCACTTTTGTCTCTCTGAGGAGTCTAGCTGCCCATTTGACCAGGAACATTTGCTGCTGGTGTTCGATGTTGATCATATTCAAGCCACCATCTTCTTTGTCAAGGCAGAGGATGCATCTTTTTATTTTTTCAAATGCTTTTTTTCTTATTAACCTTTTTTTTCCACAAAAATCTGTACATAAGTGTGTCAATGGTGCTGAGGACTTTGACTGGTAGAGCCAATACCTGCAGGACATGAGAGAACTGTAACAACAAAACATCTTTGCCAAAATAACCATACTGTATAGTGATGGGTTTCTGCGTTTCCGTCATTTAATCACCTTTTTTTTCGATTTTAGATTTCCAGTTTTCTTCCATTTCCGAAATTTCTTTGTCTGCTGAGAAATATATCCCCAGAATTTTCAGCCTGTTAGGTCTCATGGGAATGCTATTTATGTCACCTGTTTCATGCTTTCATGACCCCAGCCACGTGCCCTCTGATTTACTTTTATTTAATTTCAGACCTGAGTATTCTTCAAACTGTCATACAATGTCTGTAGCTATCTGAATGACTTGTTCATTTTTTAGAGTAAATGTTGTATCATCTGCAAACTGTTTTATTTTAGACGTGTTCCTTTCGTTGCACATACCTCCTAATGGTGTCAATTTCTAATTCTAATCGCCAGTATTTCTACCGCTAGTATGAAAAGAAGGGGACTTAGTGAGCATCCCTGTCTGATTCCTCGTTCTGTTGGAAACCAATCAGATAGCCATCCACCAATTTTCATAACCGGCCTCAGTGGTGTGTTTGGTACCATTATGTATGTATAAGTTTTACCTAATCTATACTGTCAGTGTGCCTTTAACAATTCAGCTTAGCCTCAACCACTGTAACTGCACTATTTAAATGTATTAGAAATGTCATTTGATGTCAGTGTTTGTTCTTCACACATATGCAGTATCTTATCTTATGTTGTTGCTTATCCCAAACCGAGTGGTAGTCTTTCATGTAATATGTATACATGTGCTTTACTGTTCTGACATGTTGTGATTAATGGCATGTGTTTGATTGTGTCCTTATCAGTGCACTGTTTTATCTCTTCTTCTTCTCATCCTTGTTTTCCTTCTTCTCCTCATCCTTGTTTTCCTCTTCTCCTCACCCTTGTTCTCTTCTTCTTCTCTTTATCTTCTCATAACTATTGTAAATAAAATAGAAAAACCTTTTTGTGACTGGCCTGCTATATGTTCCTGGCCTGTGCAGGGATTCTTGTCTATCCTTTAAATCATTCAGTTAGTTCTTTTGTACTGCCCCCTTATAATAATACCACTTGGGTAAACGGCTACATATAAACAAAACGGCGGCCAGTTTCAAACTGGGTCAGTCGCCTGTTGGGGTTCCTCGCCAGCTCACTTCGGAGAGATGATCGTAGCTCTACCCCTATCTTTTTAAGAGATGTTTCGATGAGTTCATTATTGATGCTTAGTGGGATGTTATTCACCCACAGCTTTGTGGTGGTTTTTATCCCCCTGGTCTTTGTTAACAAAAGGATTCTTATCCAGGAGAGACACTCGTGCTCCCCTGAACAGGAACCCTTCCAAAAACAACTGGTCCCTTGCTTCTTGATTACGCGGATATATCTGCCACAGACCACGAATCCGCTGTGCCTCCGAATTGTTCCTCGACTGCACGCAGCCTCTGCGGCAACACAAATGTCATATACTGTAGGCAGTGACTGGTATGCGGGGACTACCCTGGCAGTAACGTGTACTGGTTCCACGACTGGCGGGGCTGCTGCCATGGTGGCTCCAGTACTGGAATCTGCTATCTCCTGGTCTTTTTCTCTCGTTCTGCACACAGGTGTTGTCGAAAGGAGCACAGTACAAACACACAGTATGCTAGCTCGCTTTTCTCACTTACAAGCCTGGAGCTAAATCCTTCGACATATCAAAGCCACTATATTTTTGCAAAAAAAAGCACAGAGCACAGAAGAACGTGGCCTGCCGACATCAGAGGCCAAAGTGGAAGTCGAGAAATGTAGACTTAGCAAGGTGGGTGTAGAAAAAGTCTAGTAACTGAATCAAGAAAAAAATAATAGAAGTCAGACACAGACCTGTTTTTCAACAAGGATTAAAAACAACAACGTATCAGACATGTACACCTGACCTTGAAGCAATGGCCATGAATCCTCCAAAATATACAGAAGCAAAAAATGTGACGGACAACTTTTTTTCTTCTTCTACATTTCTCACAGTAAACTCGTGTTGGTGTTTTTGTTGATGTTGATAGTGAGGTGGTGGTTGACCGTTGCTTGAGGTTCCATGATTTAGAAGAAGAGAAAGTACTCTTCTCCTGACATACTGATTTCTCGACCTCCACCCCCTCCTCCCCCCATCACCCTCCAACACCCCCTGGAAAAAGAATATATGACATGCGTGTTTACACACTTACTGATTTTTGTATAGTTGTCCAACAGACGTACTATTGAAATATTTGTTCCTTGTATAAGTACTGTGGATGTGGTCACACCATCCATGCATTAAAATAAATTCCAGCCATTTCGATTTCTTTTCTGTTATGTTTTTAATCTTTGTTGTTGTTGTTGTAAAAGGATGTGCATCACAAATTGACAAAATGCTGGCTAAATGAATGTAGTTACTCATGCCAACATTGTTCACTTCTATTCCTGCAGGCTCTCCATGTAGAGGATACTGTGAACACGTAATCGAACAACAGTTATTTAAACAGTTTGCTTATTGATACACCAAGCCTCATGTCAGTGGGAAAGTAAGGTCAATTTCGGCCACCGAAAATTCGAGGTCAGTTTATTTAACACAAGCCTGCATCTTGCCATTCACCTCTACATTGATTATTGACTTCACTGTAAGCACCTGTCCTTCGATTTTAGCGTGGTGTCACTCACTGGAACCGTGAACGTTTCGTTATGTTTATCTGTGCACACTTTTCTGACGACTTCCAAACCATGTATCAATAATCACATCCTTCAATAAAATCAGGTACCGTTCATACCAAATGATTTGTACATTTACATCCAAAAGTCTTTCCACCATTATTAACATAATATTTTCGATTCACAAACAAAGCAGGAAATGTAATGCATATTCTTCAGTGATTAAGGTGTAGGTGAGAGGTGTTCTGTTTATCGTCATCATGGGACGGTCGTGCCATTTTAGTGTCAACAACGTGTGTATCGTTTCAGAAATTTCTCTTTCTTCCCATGCACAGCATCTCCAACACGCTCTCGCGGTACTTGGAGCCAAAGAAATAATACACCAAGAAATTGACCGAGGAACTGATAACACAGCACAGCTCCGTAATAGCCATAAAACAGAAGAACAGGTTGGCCCAGTCTTTTGTCACGCTGAGCTCTGGAAGAAAGATGAAAGAGATTCTGAATAGCATGGTCGGTGTGTTCAAAACAATAAACTGTATGGATAAGTAGATGAGCATCCTGGTCACAGCCACGTTACGGGCTGACAGGGTTGTGGCAGAGGAGGAGGAAGATTCATTCTGGAACTGCGAGCTCTTCTGAAGGTGGACGGCTGTGATGACTGTTGTGATGAGGACGAACGTGCACAAGCTAACAGGCAGGCCGGCTCCATTCACCAACCCATCCAGAGTGTTCACCAGTTTCTCGTTGGTTCTGTAGAATTCACTGGTGACCACGTAGTAGGCTGTCAGCCCACTAACTGAATCAAGTATACATATCATGCGGTATTTCATCGACACTACAGAAAATACTCCAAAGACAACAAGACTGCCAACTAGGAGAACAATGCCGATAGTTCTGGTTTTCAGCAAAGTGCTAGATTTTAAAGGCCAGACCACACAAATACATCTCTCCCCAGCAATGACAGCAGAGACATACTGCGAAGAAAACACAGAGCCGGAGTACAAAATATTAAGGTGATTGTTGAAGATCATCATGGCAATTTGTCCAAATTTCCTGTAAGAAGTGGTGAAATCTTTGTTACTGAGCTTCTCCATGTAGATAAGGAAAGCCATGGTAACGAAGAGCAAGTCCAGTGCAGACAGACAGAAGAGACACAGGTTGATCCGTTGCTTCAGGCCGTGCCTGAAGAACACCACCATGTTGACCATGTTGCTGGGAAAGCCGATGAAGATGAGGGCAGGGAAGAGGACAGCATGGATCACGTTGTTGACGACGCTGCTCACTTGGGCGCTCATCACGTCTTTGCTTTCATCGTGAAACT
Source organism: Babylonia areolata (assembly GCF_041734735.1). NCBI lineage: Eukaryota > Metazoa > Mollusca > Gastropoda > Neogastropoda > Buccinidae > Babylonia > Babylonia areolata. Next base: position 39,863,283 of record NC_134881.1, on the reverse strand, counting down.
GGAAAGCGGAGAGGTTCACCACCATACACAGCTCGCCAATTGGATCTGCCTGGGTCTCATTTAGAGCATCCGATAAAATAGTGTTTGATGAACTGCTCATGTTCCCGTTACTGTTCATCTTAGTAGGACTCGTTTTCTGTGAACTGAGATACATTTGACGGGCAAAAAAACCAAAAAACCTTCTAAAATTAGAACACACTAAAAATTACCAAACCGACGTAAAGCTGATATTGTTCCAGTCAAGTCATTGATTAATTACCTAGGCTGCCTATATGACAAGATAACTCGTCACAATGCATTATGAATTATATTTCTTTTTCAGTTTTTTTATATTGTGGCTGTTCTAGTATGATTTTGTGTGTGCAGATATCCATTTGTCCAGAAAATATGATATTTTAGTGCAAATTACCTCACTAATGTTTGTAATGAACAAGTTGAAAATGTGACCAAAAAACCCACACTGATTTCAAAACAACAGCATGTCACTAAAAATATATAAAATGGGAAAACATCATGTGTTTTGTTTTCTTTATTCATTTCCCTTTCAGAAAATATGTACTTTAATGGGTCTTTCTCCAATACCAATGAGCACAGAAATTTTTGAAAATTTATACCCGTTTTTTATGAAAAATCCCTGGCAAATTGATTTCACTTAAATCTTATTTTCCTGGCAGCGAAAGGGTTGCAATTGAGTTGAGTTTTCGTCAGTTAACAGTAAAGCAGATGGTCAGATCCAAGCAAATCCCCAAGCTATTTGCGACTGTAATGAAACATAAACACAAAGCAATGTGAACGGGACGCCCGTGTTGTTGATTTTTCACGGGGCGTAACGTTCACAATTTCTGTGTTATTTTGCAAATCTGCACACACCCAGACAGTGCCTTGCACACACCCCTGTTCCATCAAGTGCCCACCCCCAAATTCAAAAACGAAAATCGTCCATTAGGCAACCTACCCAATAAACTTCTACGCCCGACTTTAAAGCAAAATTCTTCTGTAGCATAACCTACCCAGTAAAAGCTCACCCTCAATTCGAAGCAAAATTCGTCTTTAGGGTAACCTACCCTGTAAACGACCACCCCATGCACTTTGGAGTCTAAGCCCCAGGCAGCTCAGTGCTGACTACAACAACAACAACAACTACTACTACTACTACTGTATATTTGTTTATTGCCCTTTCTCTACAAGAGCTCAGGGCACTTTACATAACTGAAAAAGTTACGAATCACATAATGAATCACATAGTAACCCCCCCCCCTCTCCCTCCCCCATCCCCTTCTCTCCTACTCCATACATGCAAAGTGGGTTGACAGGCATGGGGCGGTATTGTAAACAGTGAGAAATCGGGAGTGCTTAAAAATAGTTTTTGAAAATATGATATTTTAGTCTGGAGTGAAAGGCAGAGACAGAGATTGATGTGATGTGGAAGGTTATTCCTGATATGAGGAGCAGCAAAGAGGAAAGAGTGTTGGTGTGTAGCAAGAGGCAGAAACGTCAGATGTGATGTGGAAGTTTGTTCCAGACAGGAGGAGCAGGAAAGACGAAAGAGCATTCGCCATATTATGAATCCCTCCAAATTAAAGCTCCAAGCCGAAATAATGTTTACAGTGAGTTTTTGTGTTGTAATATCGTGAAAAAGTTAACAAATAGTGAAGAGTGGCAACTCTCTCCATTCGCAATATACACAACTTCAAGTCAATGCTGCTTACGCTACTGATTCAGCCAGCACACAGGTAAATAGACAGTGCAGTGTGTTGTAGTGTTTGCAGAGTTTGGGTGGGAGGGTGTGTGTGTGTGTGTGGCGGGTGTATGTGAGTGGTTATGTATAGTGTTCATGTGGGGGGCAATGAGGTCTGATGCCACAACGTCCCGCCCATCAGAGAAAAGTGAAGCGAAGACCCAGCCTCTCACTTTCCAAGTGCAGGTACCTCTGCCCTAGGTTCCCCTGTCTGGCTTGTCAGCAGGCGCCCCTTACATTGCCTTCTACAAACAAACAGGTTCACGTCATGCCCCTTGTTTCCACAGTTGTGTTACGGGAGTGACCGGGTGACTGGCGGGATAGCCAGTCGTAGAGGGAGGTGGTTGCTGGCCCCCTATACATAACGTGTGGCGCGCATGGCCCACCGGTGTGTTGATACGCCCTAGCGTCCCCTCATTTATGGGTCCAGTACGAAATGATAATGAATAGTATTTATATGGCGCTGAATCTTGCGCGCAGACATATCAATGTACATGCATGCATAACTCTAAGCTTGAGAAACTGAAGATGAAGAAGAAGCGGGGGAAGGAATATGTCTTGGAAAGAGATGAGTTTTAAGGCCAGATTTGAAAGAGCTGAGTGCGGGGAGCTGACGAAGCGAAAGAGGAAATTCAT
>NC_134881.1:39828409-39855909 GCF_041734735.1 Babylonia areolata | reverse complement strand
CAGATTGTACCAGCGGGTATATTGATCCAGAAACCCGGGTAATTATGTTTCCAGCAGGAGCGTTGATCCAGAAGTCCTAGTAGTAATTTTGTTTGCTGCAAAAGACATTGCTCTTGAACAGATAGACAGACTTAATTCGCTTCCACATATTACTTTTTGTACTTCATTTTAGTTCGTGTACTTGTTTTTTTCTTCTAAATTTGCAGCCAGTTCATTGACATGTAACTAGATTAGAGCATGGTTATTAGCTTTTCATGGTGTGTTCTTCGACTATCTGTTATACAGCTGCTTTGATGTTTCTGTGAATGAATAAAGTTTGTTTAAAACACACTTTGGACGACGGAACGCTATAGCGGTTTCGACAACTACAAATTTGTCCACGTTTTCCTCATGGAGTGGCATAAAAATCTCAGCTACACCGGGCATTGCAAACGTGTCAAGGGTCAAATGGAAAGTTTCTTCGTGAGGTTTCCATGACTATACACTCGCTGGGCAACCGTTGACCTTGGTACCCCACACGACAAGCTAATCTGCATACGTATCGAAAATGACGTCGCAGACGATACAAGTGGAAATTTTTGGAGCAAACAGATCATGACAGTGGCTTTTTACTGCTGCTGAAGTGATTGAAATGCTTCAAACTGAAGGTTTCGACATCGACGAGGATGATGAAGACGTTGAATAAAGTATCTGCAGTGAAGAAAGCTACGAGTGGAGAATAGTGGAGACACATGAATGCTGTACAGCTCACTATCTGCACTATAGCCTTCCTCCCCCACCCCCCTTCTCTCTCTTTGGTGCAGGTGAGTTTGCATCGGTGTTCTTCCTCGAAGCAGATGACTGCTCTCCTTATGACTGTATGCCAGCCAGTTCTGTCACTGGCCTGAGCTTCAAGCTGCTTTGGAGGTATGCCACAGTGCTGGAGGTGCTCCTTGGTACAGTCCTTGAAGTACTTCTGTTGAAGTCCTTGGGGGGTCTGGCCATTTGAGAGGACACCACACAGTAGTTGTGGAATGCGGGGTCCATCCATCCCAATCACATGGCCACTCTATCGAAGCTGTGCCTTCAGGATCAGTGCTTAGTTGCTTGTGAAACCAGATGTCTCCAATACCTCCAGGCTGGTCACTTTGTCCTTCCGGCAGAGGCCCATGATGGACGGCAGCGAGCGCGTGTGGAACTTCCCAAGTGTTACAGAGTGCCACTGATATCCTCGTGTAGGGGAATTCAAGCGCTTCTGTTTATTTGCACGTGTTTTTTGTACTGGTCAGTGAGTGTATTTTTCTCTGTCTGGTTTAACTGGCTAGCAACACACAGTCTGTCACAGAGGCTTGAAAAGAAAAAGGTCTTGCTGTTGGTGCTCTGTGGTTCTGTCCCAGAGAGTTCCGGGGCAGACGTAGAGACAACCCAGTCCAAGGAGACGTGGCAGCGGCCCAGTCAGGGGAGACTGGAGCGGCACAGACCTGGCTGAGGTTTGATGAGGCTGGTGCAGCCTCGAGATACGTGTCTTGAAGACTAAGACACGTCCCAAAGAACCACGAAATTTGTGTGTGCAGGTGATATGTGTGTTGAATGTTCAGTTTGTGTACCCACAAAAACATTGAAGAACAGAAGTCAGCATTCCCCAGACTCAAAATGCCTGCGTTTGTGTGTGTGTGTGTGTGTGTGTGTGTGTGTGTGTGTGTGTGTGTGTGTGTGTGTGTGTGTGTTAGTATATCAATTGCTTGTTGAGCAGAACAATTTGTAAATCTTTTTTTTTGTTGTTTTGTTAAATCATATAGGCTCAGGGGCAATACCTGAAGAGTGCGGGAGAATGAGACTGAACTCGCATGTAAATGTGTGGTGCCTCCCTTTGGTCTGTCTTTCACTCTCTTGCGAAAAACCAAGCTTGTAGTTTCATATACAGGGTCCACATTTCACATCTGTAGAGTAGACTGGAGTCCGATAGCTTGTTCACTTGAAGCTTGGGTGCCTCTGTGTTGGGGCTTTGTGTTAACTCTCTCCGTACGAACGGCGAAAGAGACGACGTTAACAGCGTTTCACCCCAATTACCATCATCAAAATATTGCAAGCGGAAGGCTCTTATACTGAAGAGGTGAATGTTGACAAAGAATACCACAATTCTGACGACGGAAGCTAAAGGTTGGGTCATTCAGACACCCACTGGACATCCGAAGTGTCCGCCAGTGTAGAAGAGAAGAGAGGACTGGACGTACTGAGTGAGTTAATTAAAGAACGTGTTGCAGAGGCCATGAAGGCAGCAGTTGTATATTTGTGAATATCCAGATGAATGTCACAGATTTGTATTACTCTTTTTTTGTCACAACAGATTCCTCTGTGTGAAATTCGGGCTGCTGTCCCCAGGGATAGTGCGTCCCTTCACTGATAGCGCCACCCACTTTTTTGTATTTTTTTCTGCATGAAGTTTTGTTTGTGTTCCTATCGAAGTGGATTTTTCTACATAATTTTGCCAGGGACAACCCCATTGTTGCCATGGGTTCATTTACATGTGCTTAATGCATGCAGCACGCGGGACATCGGTTTATCGTCTCATCCGAATGACTAGCGTCCAGACCACTACTCAAGGTCTAGTGAAGGGGGAGAAAATGCTGACGACTGCCGGTGTGATTCGAAGCAGTGCCCTCAGATTCTCTCGCTTTGTAGGCGGACTCATTACCTCTAGGCCAACACTCCATTAGATAGATAGGTATCTGTGAAAAAAAGCTGTTCTAACAGAACTCCATCTTTCATAAATCTGGACCTTACTTCAGGTGTTCCGGAAAGCCAGAAGACAAGAAACGTATTTGGCTAACATGAATGTGTTATGTTAATCAGAAAAGAAATGTGTGTGTGTGTGTGTGTGTGTGTGTGTGTGTGTGTGTGTGTGTGTGTGTGTGTGTGTGTGTGTGTGTGTGTACGTGCGTGCGTGCGTGTGTGTATGCGTGCGTGCGAGCGTGTGTTTGGTGTGTGTGTGTGTGTCTGTGTCAGGCCTCTGACCAAGGGAAACTCTGCAGTGCTGCTGCTGCTCAGTGACTTGGGAGACGTTCAACAGTTCCTGTTCTGATTCAGCGCACATCACACTTCCCACCACGTTTAGGAAGAACCGCCCCCACACCCCCACACCCACCTCGCCCACAACCCCCAACCTCCCCCTACCAACAGCAAGGGGTCGCCGTGGCAGAATCGGTCGGCCGTTGGATTTCTGATCCAGTGTTCACCAGTGATCAGGGTTCGAGGCCGCGTTTCGGCATGGTGTTGTGTCCTTGGGGAAGGAAGCTTTACTCTGGGTTTTCTTCACTTCATCCAGATGTGAACTGGTATCTGACTTCGGATGGGGAAGGTTGAAAAAGGTTAGAAGGGAGAGAATCGGGCCCCGCCTTCATACACCGAACTCCAGACAGAATGGATATGAATTTACTGCCACGATGGTCATGGTACCTTTAACCCTTTTTTTGTCTTGAAACCGACAACGATAATTGCTTACTGGCAAAGCAGAAGACACGAAAACAACATCAACGAAAGATAATAACACAGTTTAATATAAAAGAAACTCTTAAAACACTTTCGCTGCCAGGAAAATTAGATTTAAGTGAAATCTATTTGCCAGGGTTTTAAAATCAAAACGGGTATAAATTTTGAAAACATTCTGTGCTCTTTGTTATTGATGTGTCACTCCAACTGAAAGATGGTACAATTACCACGGATGTTTTCAGCAAACACAATCATTCCTACCTCCCTCTTAACAGCTGCCACTCACCAGCAGTCTTTAACTCTCTCTCCATACGAACGGCGAAAGAGACGACGTTAACAGCGTTTCACCCCAATTACCATCATCAAAATATTGCAAGCGGAACGCTCTTATACTGAAGAGGTGAATGTTGACAAAGAATACCACAGTTCTGACGACGGAAGCTAAAGGCTGGGTCATTCAGACACCCACTGGACATCCGAGGGGTCTGTGTAGAAGAGAGGACTGGCCGTACTGAGTGAGTTAAAGTCTTTATTCAAGGTATAGGTACAAGACTGCACATGATCTGTAGTGATGACCAAAACTTGGAAAACAGGATTGAAGAATAATTCCCAGTATCTCGCCTTGTCCGGATTGCCATACAGGATGGCTACGGCAAGATTATTAGAAGGAGCAAATAAAAACAGAAACAAGCTACTGTAAAAACCAAGAAGAGGAAATGACAAAAAAATTGCGTGGGTGACCAAGTATGACCCCAGAGTTCCATCTAAAGCTTCCATTATATAAAAGCATTTACACCTCCTACATTCAAACGAAGACAATAGACGAATTTTTCCCTAAAAATTCATCATTTCGGCTGAGCGTAAGAGGCCTAATTTAGGCCAGATATACAAACCCACAGTACCCAAACGGCATATTCCTTATGGACCAGCCAACAAACCAGGTTTTTACCTTTGTAACAGAAAATGTGATACTTGTCGCCACTCAACTAAAACCCAAGTTTTAGTTTCTCCCTGGGACGGAAGGAAATGGAAAATCAGACAACATATTACATGTGATACCGCGTATGTGGTGTATGTGGTGATTTGTACAGCTCACAATAAGTGGCATGTGGGTTCTACAAAGAACATTAAAGGATGCTGCAGAAATCGGATGTGAAACTGAAGAAAGCGAGAAAGTATGGTGTTGCTGCCCATGTGTTGAATGTGACCACCCTGAGGGTCCAGAACTCTCTTTTCTGAAATTATCCCAGTTGTGAGTGTGGACAGTGATGAGGGACTTCTCCCTCGTGAAAACTACTGGATGTGCAATCTTGGAACTATCTTTAATGGACTTAATTCAAGAAAAGATCTACGAACTATCAACAGAAAAAAAAGTGATTACTGAGATGTGACAGTACTTTTTAATTTTCTTTTACTCATGGAGCGTTTACATTTACGCTGTTTTAATCAAAGTGAAGGTTGTTTGTTTGTTTGTTTGTTTGTGTGTGTGTGTGTGTGTGTGTGTGTGTGTGTGTGTGTGTGTGTTGTGTAGGTGTAGGTGTGTGAGCGTGTTTGTGTGTTGTGTGTTGTTAGTGTATACCTGACTCTCTGTGAGAAGAGGAATGAGTGTTGGAAAGAAATAGTATGATGTTTGGGTGGTTTCATCGGTCATTTTAAATATGCACTAGATTCTACACCCGAGTATAAAACATGTTTTATATTTGAAAAGTCTTTAGAGTCTGATGCATTTATCTGTGTATGTTAACATTAGAAATTACCGCTGTTCTGCTGCCCATCTCTTCCCCCACTCCACTTCGCCTCCCCCCCACCTTCCCCACTCCCCCCTCCCCCCTTCACTTTAATGTATTTCCCTATCCGCTCCAGTCTCCCTCCACCACCACCACCACCCCTTTTCTCCTTTGCCCTTCCCCCCTCCCCTCTTAACTCCATGAAATTAGTACCTTTTTTGATTTTATTTCTATTTGGTGTGTATGTATACGTAGGTATATGCATGCGTGTGTGCATGTGTGTGCATGTATATGTGTGTATATGTATGTATATGTGCGTATGTATATGTGCGTATGTATATGTGTGTATGTGTGAGCATCTGTGTGTGTGTGTGTGTGTGTGTGTGTGTGTGTGTGTGTGTGTGTGTGTGTGTGTGCATGCATGTGGGTGTGTATGGATGTGTGTATGTATGTCTGATTGTATGTATTTTTACATGCATTTGTGATGTGTATTGGTATGGTGGTTTTGTTCTGGGGTGCTTTGACTGATTTGTTTTAAGTCTTGCCCACTTCCCCACCGGCCACCCCAGTCCCCCACTGCCCCCCCATCCCCCCACTTCCCCACTGCCCCTTCACTCCAACTCCCCCCACCCCTCTTAAATGTAATGGGAGCGATGATGGTGTGCAGGGAGGGGGTGGCAGTGTGTGGAGTGTGAGTTAAATTCTATGATTGTTTTGCATGCAGCATGTTTTTACCTGCCCAGTTTTACCTCACTTTTTATTCACTGGTTGCTCTTTAACCAGCCTGTAAAGCTTTCACTTCTATACCCTTGCCTGAAGAAGCTGTTTTACAGCGAAAATTTGCTGCGTTTTAAGAATACAAGTTTTGAGACATGAAGAGCCTACTGTATATTTATATACTTTATATTTTCATATTTCACCGGTCTTGGTATTTACCTCAGTGCTTTCTGCAAGGAACGGTGCCCAGGACACGAAGAGAATGTGAACTACCTGTATATCTATCTATCTATCTATATATATGTTTCCTGGGTGTGTGAACGTCATGTTGTTAGCTACTTCAATTTCCCTCCCGTGTCCTCTGACCAGACAGTGAAGCGGAAAAGACGAAGACATAATTTGTGGCCTTTCGTCCATCTGAGTGAACCAGCAGTGTTCAACACTATTATTTTGCCTGACACTTACAAACATCATATTGCTATTTTCTGATTCATATATTAGTATTTCATTTGCATGCCATTTTTTAAAAATCCAAATATCGTTTTCAGAGCTTCAAAATGAAATGCTGAACGGTTGGTTTTCCATGTTTGCACGATATTTTTTCCTCTTTTTTTTCCTTTTTGAGTGTGACGTGATGTATACCCATATTACATAATTACCTGAGCCCCCAAAACATTACTCATTGTGGTGTTGGCAGGGGTTATTATGACAAAATCACTGCAAACAATTAATCTGTTGCAATATGTGATGGGAGAAACTGTTCATTTTCATTTACTCAGAAGCCAATCGCTTTTGATTTTTGTGTTTGTTTGATTTTTTAAAGATTTTTTTTTAAAGGAGAAATCAGTGGATGTGTAAAATGTCTGCAAATGAACAGGATAGTCTCAGCATCCTTGTAAGGCTCTTTTCCGCTTTTTGTTTTCCTTTTCTCTCTCTCTCTCTCTCTCTCTCTTTTTTTTTTTTTTTTTTTTGGTTGTTGTTTCGTTTTGTTCTTTCCATCATCATGTGCTGCTTTCTGCTGTGTTTTCTTTCTCTTTCTTTATTTTCTTCTCTCATCTCTTCATTCTGTCTTTTTTCTCTCCCCGCACCCTCTGTCTTCTTACCATTGTCATGCTCAAACACTTTCAAGGCCATGCAACATATAAGTCACATACATGGTAGTTTCATGCGTAATGTCTGAAAGAGGCGAGGTAGACGCGATCTCATCCTCACTCTCTCTCTCTCTCTCTCTCTCTCTGGAGGCATAGTTTTATGGAAGCTCTTGAAGAATGTAAATATTTGATTTTACCACGAGTTTTATGTGGATTTGTTATAAGTGCTCGAGTATCTTGATAGACATAGATCACATCTTACGTAATTTGAGCTCCGTTTCAAAGATAACATACAGATTCTTACATTTAACATATCAGTTTCAGTTGCTCAAGGAGGCGTCACTGCGTTCGGACAAACCATATACGCTACACCACATCTGCCAAGCAGATGCCTGACCAGCAGCGTAACCCAACGCGCTTAGTCAGGCCTTGAGAAAAAAACAAACAACCAAAAAACAAAAAAACAAACAAAAAAACAACAACAACAAAAAAACAAACACCGGGGTAATAAATAATAGATAAGCTTACATAAATAAATAAATAAATGAATAATAATTATAATATAGAAAAAGGTTTAACATATCAGAATTTAGAAATGGACAGTTTTGCTGTCAACAGAATCGTATTGATTTTATTTTCTCTTTTCATGATCTGAGATATCCATTTTCGTTGTACCAAACAACGCTACTTTTTCATTCACGGGGATCAGCGTATTGTAACGGGAGAGAATGAACTGTTTCACATATTTCCAAAAGTCGGAGAGTTTGGGGCAGGAGTAAAAGGCGTTTTCAATGTAATCAGTTTCTTGACACAAGTTTCATGTGTTTGTGTTTGACACCCTGCATTTTTGCAAGCAGAATATTCGTTGGGTAAATGTTATGGATAAATTTGAAATGGAGTATTCTCAGACGGGATTCATTTGTGCATTCATAAGCTAGGTTGAAATAGTCTTTGATACTGATGTCTAGGTTGCGTTTCCAAAATTGTGTTGCACATATTTCATGGTATTGTTTGAGAGCAAAGTGTTTTCGGATTTGTTTATTAGATAACGTAGTGAGGTATCCCTCTGTTGTTGCAATGTCTTTGGGGGTATCCTCTTTGTGGGCCTCGTTGGATAGATGCTGTTTCCATTGTTGTGGTATTGCGTTTATGATGGCATTGTATTCGAAAAGAAGGCCCGGGTCAGTGCCCAGTTTGCGTTCTACTTCTTCGTATGTCATTACATTTCCATGCTGCCAAAGATCCTGCACGAGAAGAATGCCTTTTTTGCCCCATTTTGAAAGTGTAACGCATTACGGTTGTATTTCATATTTTTGTTGTTCCATAGCGGTTCCGTTTTTATATTTTCTATCGGTCTGTCTTTGTCAAGGACAGCTACTGCTTTTATTACCTCTCTCCAGAAGAATGACTTAACCTTTTCCAGCTTTTTAATGTCTTTAGGTAAGATATTACAGCTAAAACTGCAATGACTGTCCTTGAAAGGTGACATATTATGTCTTGCAAGAATGCTCCAATGCGCTTTTGTCTCTCTGAGGAGTCTAACTGCCCATTTGACCAGGAACATTTGCTGCTGGTGTTCGATGTTGATCATATTCAAGCCACCATCTTCTTTGTCAAGGCAGAGGATGCATCTTTTTATTTTTTCAAATGCTTTTTTTCTTATTAAACTTTTTTTTCCACAAAAATCTGTACATAAGTGTGTCAAAGGTGCTGAGGACTTTGACTGGTAGAGCCGATACCTGCAGGACGTGAGAGAACTGTGACAACAAAACGTCTTTGCCAAAATAACCATACCGTATAGTGATGGGTTTCTGCGTTCCCGTCATTTAATCACCTTTTTTTTCGATTTTATATTTCCAGTTTTCTTCCATTTCCGAAATTTCTTTGTCTGCTGAGAAATATATCCCCATAATTTTCAGCCTGTCAGGTCTCATGGGAATGCTATTTATGTCGCCTGTTCCATGCTTTCATGACCCCAGCCACATGCCCTCTGATTTACTTTTATTTAATTTCAGACCTGAGTATTCTTCAAACTGTGATACAATGTCTGTAGCTATCTGAATGTCTTGTTCATTTTTTTTAGAGTAAATGTTGTATCATCTGCAAACTGTTTTATTTTAGAAGTGTTGCTTTCGTTGCACATACCTCCTAATGGTGTCAATTTCTAATTCTAATCGCCAGTATTTCTACTGCTAGTATGAAAACCAATCAGATAGCCATCCACTAATTTTCATAACTGGCCTCAGTGTTTGGTACCGTTATGTATGTAGCCAAGTGCTCAATACGACTTGCTACTAACTGTGACTCAACTCACAGTGCAAGCTGAAAGCAGAGTGATAGCATACGTCTTTTTCACATCTAACATACCAGTCTTCAACGGCTCACGTAGAATGTGTGACGCCATTCCCAGTTTGAATGCTAAGCCCATTCTAAACCTATTCTTTAAACATCTATTAAATCAAGTCTCTGTCTCATTCACTGTAATATTATACTTGCTGTGCTTACACACACACTTTAATCAGTTAGAAGCATACTTTATTTCAGTTTAATCATTCGTCCGCCTTTCGAGACTGCTTAACTTGCATAAATTTATATAGTGGGTGATCATCTGGTCACTTTTCACCTGGCCAGTCATCTGACCAGAACCGCTCTCTCTCTCTCTCTCTCTCTCTCTCTCTTGCTGTGTCACAAGCAGTGTGTGTTGTGTCTTTGTTCCCACAATGGCTGGTTTCATAGCTACATATCACTGTAAGTACCCCATTTGGAATGAGCTGATGATTTGTAAATTGTATTATCCCATATAGTACTTGTGTTCATATGAGTATGTTGATATTGCTTTGTTCAGTTATTGCTTTGACATGTAGTCACAGCTCTGCTATGACTGATCTAAATAATTGCCATATCGTAATATGCTCATAGCAGTATTCCATTTAAGTCTTCTTAACGTCACAGTCAATGACATCTCTGGACACTGATAGTTTGTTCCAGTGAATGACGCATCCCTTCTCATTTGCTGTCACTGATGAATGTTAGGTTACTTATCCAAGTAATATAAGTACCCCATTTGGAATGAGCTGATGATTTGTAAATTGTATTATCCCATATAGTACTTGTGTTCATATGAGTATGTTGATATTGCTTTGTTCAGTTATTGTTTTGACATGTAGTCACAGCTCTGCTATGATAGATCTAAATAATTGTCATGTTGTAAAATGCTCATAGCAGTATTCCATTTAAGTCTTCTTAACGTCACAGTCAGTGACGTCTCTGGACACTTGGTCCAGAATGTTCTGGTGAATGACACATCCCTTCTCATTTGCTGTCACTGATGAATGTTAGGTTACTTATTCAGATTTGGTGGAGGAGATTTAAATGTTGAGCACAAGCTTAGCTATTTTGATATTTGGCTTTGTTGCAACTGGATTACTTGTGTAGTTTCATTCACCACTTAATGGTTAAGCCATAACAGTTCTTCCAACCTTTTTGTGTTGTTCACCAATTACTATCTGTTCTCTCAGTTTGCCAATATTATATCAAAGCCACTGATTTTACCTTGTTTACTGTTTATGTATTATTTTACATGCTGATATCAGTTATGCTGCTACATTGTTTGACTGATTCTCAGTACTCTGAGACGTGTGTAGTATTCTGTTGTGGTGATTACATAATAGTGTTGGATTAATATCAGTCATTGGTTAAAACCATCTGATATGTAACAGTCTGTTAATTGTAATTTAGCGGTTATGCTTTCTCTTATAAAGTTATCATGCTCTCTCCTATGTGGCTTACTCCAGTATAGTGCTACACGGTAATTGATTTATTTGAGTCACTTTGACACATTATATGCTTTACATAATCTATACTGTCATTGTGCCTTTAACAATTCAGCTTAGCCTCAACCACTGTAAGTGCACTATTTAAATGTATTAGAAATGCCATTTGATGTCAGTGTTTGTTCTTCACACATATGCATTATCTTATCTTATGTTGTTGCTTATCCCAAACTGAGTGGTAGTCTTTCCATGTAATATGTATACATGTGCTTTACTATTCACTTGTTCTGACATGTTGTGATTAATGGCATGTGTTTGATTGTGTCCTTATCGGTGCACTGTTTTATCTCTTCTTCTTCTCATCCTTGTTTTCCTTCTTCTCCTCATCCTTGTTTTCCTTCTTCTCCTCATCCTTGTTTTCCTCTTCTCCCCACCCTTGTTCTCTTCTTCTTCTCTTTATCTTCTCATAACTATTGTAAATAAAACAATAGAAAAACCCTTTTGTGACTGGCCTGCTGTATGTTCCTGGCCTGTGCATGGATTCTTGTCTATCCTTTAAATCATTCAGTTAATTCTTTTGTACTGCCCCCTTACAATAATACCACTTGGGTGAACGGCTACATATAAACAAAACGGCGGCCAGTTTCAAACTGGGTCAGTCGCCTGTTGGGGTTCCTCGCCAGCTCACTTCGGAGAGATGATAGTAGCTCTACCCCTATCTTTTTAAGAGATGTTTCGATGAGTTCATTATTGATCCTTGGTGGGATGTTATTCACCCACAGCTTTGTGGTGGTTTTTATCCCCCTGGTCTTTGTTAACAAAAGGGTTCTTATCCAGGAGAGATACTCGTGTTCCCCTGAACAGGAACCCTTCCAAAAACAACTGGTCCCTTGCTTCTTGATTACGCGGATATATCCGCCACAGACCACGAATCCGCTGCGCCCCCGAATTGTTCCTCGACTGCACGCAGCCTCTACGGCAATACAAATGTCATATACTGTAGGCAGTGACTGGTATGTGGGGACTACCCTGGCAGTAACGTGTACTGGTTCCACGACTGGCGGGGCTGCTGCCATGGTGGCTCCAATACTGGAATCTGCTATCTCCTGGTCTTTTTCTCTCGTTCTGCACACAGGTGCTGTCGAAAAGAGCACAGTACAAACACACAGTATGCTAGCTCGCTTTTCTCACTTACAAGCCTGGAGCTAAATCCTTCGACATATCGAAGCCACTATATTTTTGCAAAAAAAGCACAGAGCACAGAAGAACGTGGCCTGCCAACATCAGAGGCCAAAGTGGAAGTCGAGAAATGTAGACTTAGCAAGGTGGGTGTAGAAAAAGTCTAGTAACTGAATCAAGAAAAAAATAATAGAAGTCAGACACAGACCTGTTTTTCAACAAGGATTAAAAACAACAACGTATCAGACATGTACACCTGACCTTGAAGCAATGGCCTTGAATCCTCCAAAATATACAGAATCAAAAAATGTGATGGACAACTTTTTTTTTTCTTCTACATTTCTCACAGTAAACTCGTGTTGGTGTTTTTGTTGATGGTGATAGTGAGGTGGTGGTTGACCGTTACTGGAGGTTCCACGATTAAGAAGAAGGGAAAGTACTCTTCTCCTGACATACTGATTTCTCGACCTCCACCCCCTCCTCCCCCCATCACCCTCCAACACCCCCTGGAAAAAGAATATATGACATGCGTGTTTACACACTTACTGATTTTGTATAGATGTCCGACACATACGTACTATTGAAATATTTGTTCCTTGTATAAGTACTGTGGATGTGGTCACACCATCCATGCATTAAAATAAATTCCAGCCATTTCGATTTCTTTTCTGTTATGTTTTTAATCTTTGTTCTTGTTGTTGTAAAAGGATGTGCATCACAAAATGACAAAATGCTGGCTAAATGAATGTAGTTACTCATGCCAACATTGTTCACTTCTATTCCTGCAGGCTCTCCATGTAGAGGATACTGAGAACACGTAATCGAACAACAGTTATTTAAACAGTTTGCTTATTGATACACCAAGCCTCATGTCAGTGGGAAAGTAAGGTCAATTTCGGCCACCGAAAATTCGAGGTCAGGTAATTTAACACAAGCCTGCACCTTGCCATTCACCTCTACATTGATTATTGACTTCACTGTAAGCACCAGTCCTTCGATTTTAGCGTGGTGTCACTCACTGGAACCGTGAACGTTTCGTTATGCATGTTTATCTGTGCACACTTTTCTGACGACTTCCAAACCATGTATCAATAATCACATCCTTCAATAAAATCAGGTACCGTTCATACCAAATGATTTGTACATTTACATCAAAAAGTCTTTCTACCATTATTAACATAATATTTTCGATTCACAAACAAAGCAGGAAATGTAATGCATATTCTTCAGTGAGTAAGGTGTAGGTGAGAGGTGTTCTGTTTATCGTCATCATGGGACGGTCATGCCATTTTAGTGTCAACAACGTGTGTACCGTTTCTGAAGTTTCTCTTTCTTCCCATGCACAGCATCTCCAACACGCTCTCGCGGTACTTGGAGCCAAAGAAATAATACACCAAGAAATTGACCGAGGAACTGATAACACCGCACAGCTCCGTAATAGCCATAAAAAAGAAGTACAGGTTGGCCCAGTCTTTTGTCACGCTAAGCTCTGGAAGAAAGATGACAGAGATTCTGAACAGCATGTTCGGTGTGTTCAAAACAATAAACTGTATGGATAAGTAGATGAGCATCCTGGTCACAGCCACGTTACGGGCTGACAGGGTTGTGGCAGAGGAGGAGGAAGATTCATTCTGGAACTGCAAGCTCTTCCGAAGGTGGACGGCTGTGATGACTGTTGTGATGAGGACGAACGTGCACAAGCTAACAGGCAGGCCGATTCCATTCAACAACCCATCCAGAGTGTTCGTCAGTTTGTCGTTGGTTCTGTAGAACTCACTGATGACCACGTAGTAGGCTGTCAGCCCACTAACTGAATCAAGTATACATATCATGTGGTATTTCATCGACACTACAGAAAATACTCCAAAGATAACAAGACTGCCAACAAGGAGAATCATGCCGATAGTTCTGGTTTTCAGCAAAGTGCTAGATTTTAAAGGCCAGACCACACAAATACATCTCTCCCCAGCAATGACAGCAGAGACATACTGCGAAGAAAACACAGAGCCAGTGTACAAAATATCAAGGTGATTGTTGAAGATCATCATGGCAGTGTGTCCAAATTTCCTGTAAGAAGTGGTGAAATCTTTGTTACTGAGCTTCTCCACGTAGATAACGAAAGCCATGGTAACGAAGAGGATGTCCAGTGCAGACAGACAGAAGAGACACAGGTTGATCCGTTGCTTCAGGCCGTGCCTGAAGAACACCACCATGTTGACCATGTTGCTGGGAAAGCCGATGAAGATGAGGGCAGGGAAGAGGACGGCATGGATCACGTTGTTGACGACGCTGCTCACTTGGGCGCTCATCACGTCTTTGCTTTCATCGTGAAACTGGAAAGCGGAGAGGTTCACCACCAGACACAGCTCGCCCATTGGATCTGCCTGGGTCTCATTTAGAGCATCCGATAAAATAGTGTATGATGAACTGCTCATGTTCCCGTTACTGATCATCTCAGGAGGACTCGTTTTCTGTGAACTGAGAAACATATGACAGGGAAAAAAGAACCTTCTAAAATTAGAACACACTAAATATTACCAAAGCGACGTAAAGCTGATATTGTTCTAGTCAAGTCATTGATTAAGCAGTTGAGTTGAGTTTTCGTCAGTTAACAGTAAAGCAGATGGTCAGATCCAAGCAAATCCATAAGCTATTTGCGACTGTAATGAAGCATAAACACAAAGCAATGTGCACAAGACGCCCGTGTTGTTGATTTTTCACGGGGCGTAAACTTCATAATTATTTTCCGTGTTAATCTGCAAATTTGCACACACCCAAACAGTGCCTTGCACACACCCCTGTTCCATCAAGTGCCCACCCTTTAATTAAAAAAACAAATCGTCCATTTGGCAACCTACCCAATAAACTTCCAACCCCAAGTTTGAAACAAAATTCTTCTGTGGCATAACCTACCCAGTAAACGCTCACCCTCAATTCGAAGCAAAATTCGTCTTTAGGGTAACCTACCCAGTAAACGACCACCCCATGCACTTTGAGTCTAAGCCCCAGGCAGTTCAGTGCTGACTACAACAACAACTACTACTACTATATATTTGTTTATTGCCCTTTCTCTACAAGAGCTCAGGGCACTTTACATAACTGAAAAAGTTACGAATCACATAATGAATCACATAGTAATCCCCCCTCTCTCTCCCACAACCCCTTTTCTCCTACTCCATACATGCAAAGTGGGTTGGCAGGCATGCGGCGGTATTGTAAACAGTGAGAAATCGGGAGTGCTTAAAAATAGTTTTTAAAAATATGATATTTTAGTCTGGAGCGAAAGGCAGAGACAGAGACTGTTGTGATGTGGAAAGTTATTCCTGATATGAGGAGCAGCAAAGAGGAAAGAGTGTTGGTGTATAGCAAGAGGCAGAAACGTCAGATGTGATGTGGAAGTTTGTTCCAGACAGGAGGAGCAGTAAAGAGGAAAGAGCATTCGCCATATTATGAATCCCTCCAAATTAAAGCTCCAAGCCGGAATAATGTTTACAGTGAGTTTTTGTGTTGTAACATCGTGAAAAAGTTAACAAATAGTAAAGAGCGGTAACTCTCTCCATTCGCAGTGTACACAACTTCAGGTCAATGCTGCTTACGCTACTGATTCAGCCAGCACACAGGTGAATAAACGGTACATAGTTTTTGGAGAGTTTGGGTGGGAGTGTGTGTGTGTGTGTGTGTGTGTGTGTGTGTGTGTGTGTGTGTGTGTGGCGGGTGTATGTGCGTGGTTATGTATAGTGTTCATGTGAAAGAGCTGAGTGCGGGGAGCTGACGAAGCGAAAGAGGAAGTTCATTCCACAAGCAATGTCCATGGACAGAAAAAGAACGGCGGCCGACAGTGGTGTGTTTGAATCTTGGTATACGTAAACAGAGTAGACCCGTAGCCGATCGTGGAGAGCGAGATTGAGATTGAGATGGTTTATTCATATAGGCCACAGCCCCTTTGAAGGGGGATATACAGTAAAATGCTGAAGTCATACATTCAAAAGTCTTCATGATGTAACATATATACTTCTCCTTTTGAGTGTTTTATGCAGATATAGAGCGAACTCCTTGACAGTCTTTTCATTTGTTGATGACATTAACATGATAAGTCTAAACAAGCAAGGGCATTGACAGTATTTAACTGGAATCAGTTGTTCTCTAAGATCTCTCAATACTGGGCAACACAGCACAAAGTGAACTTCATCTTCTTTAGATTGTTGACACATTGGACAAAACAAGTTTTGGGCACATGATTTTCGATATCAATAATAATGCGTAGGAAGGTTTAGATCTATAAATACATTTAAAACATAGATTGATGATCTTGTACTTTATTCTTTGTGAAACAGGGAGCCAATTGAAATGTTACAAAAAGAGGAGTGATGTGCTCAGATCTTTTCTTTCTGAGGACGAGTCGAGCAGCAGAGTTTTATATGCGCTGAAGGGACTGAATGAATGAAGCAGGCAAACCAGACAATAGAGAGTTACAGTAGTCAAGGCGAGAGAGAATGAGAGAAACGACAAGTCTAAATGTTGCATCGGTGGACAGATATTTCCGAATGGAACTGATGCGTCGCAATTGACAGTAGCTGGATTGAAAGGTCATCCCAACGGCAGAGCAGGTAGAAGTGGAGACATCTCCCAACGTCTGCAAAGGCGAATGAGGTGCCCAACACTATTGGCTCCTCAACCCCCCTCAGCGCAGATGGGACGCAGCTACTGACAGAGAAGAAGCAGATTCTGGAGCAGTGGGCTGAGCACCTCAACAACGTCCTCAACCATTCTGTCGACATCAACGACGAGGCCATTGCTTGCCTGCGCCAGGTAGATATCAACGAAGACCTCGACACCCTCCCCATGGAAGATGAAGTCAGGAAGGCAGTGAAGCAACTCTCATGTGGCAAAGCGCCAGGATCCGATGCAATCTCTGTTGAGGTATACAAAGCAGGAGGCCCTGCCATGATGCGAAAGCTGACTGAACTCTTCCTGTCCATGTGGAACGAAGGACAGATCGCGCAATAGCTGAAAGATACCAGCATAGTCCACATCTACAAGAAGAAAGACAACCGCCAGTCTTGCGACAGCCACCGAGGATTTTTTGACAAAGAGAGGTTCTGGAAGTGAAAGGGTTAAAGAGTGACAAGCGTAGCTGCCACAGAGAGTGCGTCAGAACTTCCACATACTGGAGTAATAACCGTGTATAGGTCAAAATACCCAATAAACGCCCACCCTTCTCTTTGCGAACACTTTACTGCAAAGGTGAGATGGGCCTATACAAGGTATTTCATGTTACCCTAAACATATGCTTTTGCCTTTACCACGTCCCTCTTCTGCCACTGATAGATGAATAGAAGCGTATTTTTTTTCTCCACCACTGCCAAACGTACACAGTTGTGTGAAGCGTCTTCAGGAATGTGAAAAGGCAATAGAAGAGATGAAGTGATGGGGGCTGGGGGCAGGGGGTGGGTGGGTGGAGGGGGGGGGGCGGGTGGGGGGGGGGTGCGGGTGTGTGTATTTTTTTTCTCCACCACTGCCAAACGTACACAGTTGTGTGAAGCGTCTTCAGGAATGTGAAAAGGCAATAGAAGAGATGAAGTGATGGGGGCTGGGGGCAGGGGGTGGGTGGGTGGAGGGGGGGGGAGGGATGGGGGGGATGGAGACAAATAAAGAGTGGCAGAGGAAGAGAAATTGACAGAGAGACAGCCAGGACTAAGTATCAGGCAGAGAAGTGCGTTTGTCTATTCCATAATTAATTTTCTGTAAAATAATCAAAGTTTCACGCCTAAATGAAAAAGGAAAACAAATTATCTTGTAAATTCTCTCTGATGTTTTTACGTAATTCACTTCTGTTTAAAGATTTCTGTGAGTCCTAGACACTGTCAAATACAAACTGACATTGACACATCTAAGTTACTATCTAACCATGCCGATGTTAAAAGTCCTCTGGATGATTTATTTTGAACAGGTGTAACTTCCAAGATTTTTTCTTCAGCAGAAGATAAAAAAAGCGAATCCGAGACCAGATAATTCCTTCCTCACCCACACAGAACAGATGCCTGTTTTTTGTAAATCATACGGAGCATCGTGTTTATGTTCAACCAAAATCAATGCTTTCAAATATCTAATCATAATTTCGTAATACACGAACATTATAGTGTCCACCAGATCTTATAATCATGCTACAAAACTGGTCACCACTTAAACAACAACAACAACAAAAAGAAAAAAAAAACCCAAAAAACAAAACAAAACAACAAAAACAATTTCGAAACTAATTTCCAAATCCGCTGTGACAGGCCATAGCAGTGGATACACTGCTTTCTGTGCAGGCTCCAAGGCAATTTTCATTTGAAAAAAAAATCTGTTCGACCGATTTGATTGCCTTTCATTTGGCCACATTGGCACGATATTGTCATTACGTTTCGCTTCTTTTGATAAGTAACCATTGAAAGAAAGCAGAAAAAAGACAATGATTATTTCTGCTATTATAATTTGTTTGTTTTTCTTGAATTGGTTTAACGTTTCGTCTTTTCTTCTTTTCCCAAAGCATTAACTCACTCAGTACGGCCAGTCCTCTCTTCTCCTCTACACAGACCCCTCGGATGTCCAGTGGGTGTCTGAATGACCCAACCTTTAGCTTCTGTCGTCAGAATTGTGGTATTCTTTGTCAACATTCACGTCTTCAGTATAAGAGCCTTCCGCTTGCAATATTTTGATGATGGTAATTGGGGTGAAACGCTGTTAACGTCGTCTCTTTCGCCGCTCGTATGGAGAGAGTTAAAGTGCACTTTCTGTCGTGCAGAACTAGTACAGTAGTACTAGCCAGTACTAGCCACTTATAAAAAAAAGGTTAACGGTTCCACAACCTTTTACAACCATAGGAGCAGCGATTTCATCTTCACTGTGACTACAGCTCGACATACAGGGACAGATCCAATACTCTCTTTCCTTCTAACCTTTATCCCGTCCAAGTCAGGTACCCAAGTTTCAAGTTTCAAGTTTTAATTATCCTTTCACTCCTATTGGAGTATGGAGGGTTACTGCAAAATACTCTTTTCGTGCCCATAACAAACATTTCCAAATACACAACAATGTCACATAAAAGTTGAGAAAACACAAATGTCTTTTAACTCCAAAAGTATAACTATGCAACATTTGCAAATCTAATCATCTTACTTACAGCTAAAATGACTTTTTTGCCTCTTTTGAGCATATTACAAAAATTAAAAACCGATTTTGGAGACAAATATTTTTTAGGAACATATCTATTTCGTAACTGATCATAATTGGGACATTCCATCATAAAGTGAAACTCATCACCAATCACAGACATGTTACAAACCTTACAAAACCGTAACTCTCGTGGTATGCCTTTGTGTCTCCCTGTTTCTATTTCCAGCTTATGATTACTACTTCGAAATCTGAAGAAGCTGATAACGTAATTAATTATCAGGCATTTGACTTATATATTTTTCTCTACCAAATCCACTTTTGAAATTTCGATAAAACAAACATTTACTACTCGCCTCTAGAGCATGTCTCCATAGATTTTGAAAACTATCTCTCAAAGCAATGTTGACATTCTTGCAGAAAGATTCCCTCTCCAAGAAGAATTGAGCATCCCAAACACAGTCATACCCTGCTTCTATCAAAATTTGTCTGATACAACTCATCCATTTTGAAGAATAAATACCATTTCGATATAAGTCAAGTAATATCAAATATATTTTCCCAGAATATTTTTCTGTGTTTGATATTACTAAGCTGGTCCAAAATCGAACTAATCTCATTTTCACTAACACCCCATTCACACCTGGGAGACGTAGAGGAAACTCAGAGGAAAGTTCCTTTCCCAAGGACACAACGTCATGGAGGACCCGAATCCTGAGCACTGGTGAACCCTGGGTCAAAAGTCCAACACCTGACCGATACTGCAATGCCGCCTCGACATTAGTTTGTAATGGTACGATCAACATGTAACAGCACAAGCAGATCTGAAAGAAAACTTCACTCGATGTCCAATCTTGGAAAACTTACGTCAAATTGAAGTCGACGGCGAACATCGTCGAGAAGATACTGATCACGCCAACTGATGAAAAAAGAAGATGATAATGATGACTGTAAGGCTGAAAGCTTTTTAAAATTCTCTAAGAATCCTTGTATTTGTATTTCTTTTTATCAAAACAGATTTCTCTGTGTGAAATTCGGGCTGCTGTCCCCAGGGAGAGCGCGTCGCTACACTACAGCGCCACCCCCCCTTTTTTTTGTATTTTTTTCTGCATGCAGTTTTATTTGTTTTTCCTCTCGAAGTGGATTTTTCTACAGAATTTTGCCAGGAACAACCCTTTTACGTGCGCTAAGTGCATGCTGCACACGGGACCTCGGTTTATCGTCTCCTCCGAATGACTAGCATCCTGACCACCACTCAAGGTCTAGTGGAGGGGGAAGAAAATATCGGCAGCTGAGCCGTGATTCAAACCAGCGCGCTCAGATTGTCTCACTTCCAATGCGGACGCGTTACCTCTTGGCCATCTCTCCACATGTGTGTGCAATATATTCAAAAAAATATTCACATGCTTTCCTGAGAGTACAACCACAGGTTTAATAATGCGTTACATTATTCTATTTGGTTATGTGTGTACGTGTGGGTGCTTATTTAATACACACAAGCACGTACAAACGTACGAAACACGCACGCGCGCACTACGCTCACACACACGCAAACATACGCACGAACGCTCACACACGCGCAAACATACGCACTCACACTTACACACACACACACACACACACACACACACACACACACACACACACACACACACACGCCCACACACAAACACACGCACAAACACACGCACACACACGCACACACACACACACACACACACACACTCTCTCTCTCTCTCTCTCTCTCTCTCTCTCTCACACACACACACACACACACAAGGGAAAGGATGCATCAATAAATGAAACTCCGAAAGGCCAAATTAGAAATAGAAATAATGTATACGTTTCTTTGATTACACGCGCACACCACACACCCACACCCACACACACACACACACACACACACACACACACACACACGCACACACAGACACGCACGCGCGCGCGCACGCACATACTCACACGCACGTACTCACACACATACACACGCAGATAAACACACACACAGAACTTTCAAAGGCATTAGTTCATAGCCCTATTTCTACATTCCTTTAATGTACTTCATAATTATGTTAATGGTTTTAGTTATTATAATCATTATTGAATTGTTACTGTTAAAGTTAATTTCATGTTATTTATGCATTTCTTAGTAGTTTTCTACCTTTTCTGTATTACACTGACTTCTCTTTCCCCTCTCCCCACCCCACCCCACGTTATTTTTTTAAATTTTTATTTATTTATTTTAAATCGTCCAATATCACTAATAGTGAAAAGACGCTAAACTAAAGAATGAACACACACACACACACACACACACACACACACACACACACACACACACACACACACACACACACACACACACACACACACACACACACACACACACACACACACACACACACACATTTTTACTTGGCAGTATCTTATTTTATTTTTTTATTTTTTTACTTCCTTTTTTTTTCCATTGATATCTGATGCACAATCGCCTGCAGTCTCTCAAAGGACTTAATAAGATTAATCTGGTTCGGCCTTTTCTTTTTTTTTTTTTTTTTTTACCCCAATCGATTTTCCTCTCCTTTCATTTTCCCTCTGTCTGTCTGTCTGTCTGTCTGTCTGTCTCGCTCTGTCTCTTGTCTTTCTCATTTTTGTTTTCTCCTCGTATGATGTTCTCCAACGGAAGTGTTTTTTTTTAATTTTAATTTAATTTTTTTTTTACATAAAATTTAATTTGGTTATGTGCATGCTTTCTTTCGTGTCTTGTTTTTTCTTTCTTATTTGTATGTGTTTGAGGCAGGTTGTGTGTGTGTGTGTGTGTGTGTGTGTGTGTGTGTGTGTGTGTGTGTGTGTGTGTGTGTGTGTGTGTGTGTGTGTGTGTGTGTGTGTTCTTTTTGTGATTTCCCTTGTGGGATGGATGTAAGAAAAAAAAAAAAAAAAAAGAAAAGAAAGAAAAAGAGAAGAGCACTGTGATCCACTACTCCACTACCTCCGTGATAACAAAAAACTTCATTTTATGGTGATCCGTGTCGTTTCGTCTTCCGGCATCAGTCTCACACACAGTTCACTTGCACCTCCTTGCGGACAGGTGCACCCAGACCAGCTCTGCCCCTGTCCCTGTGCCAGCATCCGGCAGAGACCCGTCAGTATCAGGACTGCCTGCAGTGCTGACCAGTCACTTCCCTTGGTGATCAATGATATACTACTACTACTACTATCGGCTCAGCCGCCGCTAGACCTTGTGGTGGTCTGGACGCTAGTCATTCGGATGAGTCGATAAACTGAGGTACCGTGTGCAGCATGCACTAAGCGCACGTAAAAGAACCCACGGCAACAAAAGGGTTGTTGCTGGCAATATTCTGTAGGAAAATCCACTTCGATAGGAAAAACATATAAAAACTGCACGCAGGAAAAAATGCAAAAAAGGCGTGGCGCTGTAGTATAGCGACTCGCTCTCCCTGGGGAGAGCAGCCCGAATTTCACACAGAGAGATCTGTTGTGATGAAAATACAAAATACAAAAAACAAATACTACTACTACCACTACTGGTAATAGTAATCATGATGATACTATTACTGATAATAATGATACTAATAATAAAAAGAATAGTAGTAGTAGTAGTTGCACTAGTAGTAATACACAAAATAATGAAAATATGAGGAAAGAAAAAAAAATGTGACTACCAATATGATACGGCATTAGAGAAAGAGAGGAGAGAGTATTTATTGAATATCCATGGTTTCAAGACAAAAATATCATTAGGCATACAACTATTTCAGGCAGATTGTACCAGCAGGTATATTGATCCAGAAACCCGGGTAATTATGTTTCCAGCAGGAGCGTTGATTCAGAAGTCCTAGTAGTACTTTTGTTTGCTGCAAAAGACATTGCTCTTGAACAGATAGACTTATTTCGCTTCCACATATTACTTTTTGTACTTCATTTTAGTTCGTGTACTTGTTTTTCTTTTAAATTTGCAGCCAGTTCATTGACATGTAACTAGTTTAGAGCACGGTTATTAGCTTTTCATGGTATGTTCTTCGACTTATCTGTTATACAGCTGCTTTGATGTTTCTGTGAATGAATAAAGTTTGTTTAAAACACACTTTGGACGATGGAACGCTAATTTCCTCATGGGGTAGCATAAAAATCGCAGCTACACCGGGCATTGCGAACGTGTCAAGGGTCGAATGGAAAGTTTCTTCGTGAGGTTTCCGTGACTTTTCTCTCGCTGGCCAGCCGTTGACCTTGGCATCCCACATGACAAGCTAATCCGCATACGTATCGAAAATGGCGTCACAGGCGATACATGTGGAAATTTTTGAGCAAATGGATCACGACAGCGGCTTTTTACTGCTGCTGAAGTGATTGAAATGCTTCAAACTGAAGGTTTCGACATCAACGAGGATGATGAAGACGTTGAATAAAGTATCTGCAGTGAAGAAAGCTACGAGTGGAGAATAGTGGAGACACATGAACGCTGTACAGCTCACTATCTGAACTATAGTCTTCCTCCCCACACCCCTTCTCTCTCTCTGGTGCAGGTGAGTCTGCTTCGGCGTTCTTCCTCGATGCAGATGACTGCTCTCCTTATGACTGCATGCCAGCCAGTTCTGTCACTGGCCTGAGTTTCAAGCTGCTTTGGAGGTATGCCACAGTGCTGGAGGTGCTCCTTGGTACAGTCCTTGAAGCACTTCTGTTGAAGTCCTTGGGGTGTCTGGCCCTTTGAGAGGACACCACACAGTAGTTGTGGAATGCGGGGTCCATCCATCCCAATCACATGGCCACTCTATCGAAGCTGCGCCTTCAGGATCAGTGCTTCGTTGGTTGTGAAACCGGATGTCTCCAATACCTCCAGGCTGGTCACTTTGTCCTGCCGGCGGAGGCCCATGTGAGCGCATGTGGAACTTCTCATGTGTAACGGAGTGCCACAATCTAATTTCCTCGAGCCGGGGAATTCAAGCGCTTCTGTTTATTTTGCACGTGTTTTTTTGTACTGGACAGTGAGTATATTTTTCTCTGTCCAGTTTAACTGGCTTGTGACACACAGTATCGTAGAGGCTTGGAAGAAAAAGGTCTCGCTGTTGGTGCTCTGTGGTTCTGTCCTAGAGAGTTCCGGGGCAGACGTAGAGACAGCCCAGTCCGAGGAGACGTGGTAGCGGCCCAGTCCAGGGAGACTGGAGCGGGACAGACCTGGCTGAGGTCTGATGAGGCTGGTGCAGCCTTGAGATACGTGTCTTGAAGACTAAGACACGTCCAAAGGAACCACGAAATTTGTGTGTGCAGGTGATATGTGTGTTGAATGTTCAGTTCGTGTACCCACAAAAACATTGAAGAACAGAAGTCAGCATTCCCCAGACTCAAAATGCCTGCGTTTGTGTGTGTGTGTGTGTGTGTGTGTGTGTGTGTGTGTGTGTGTGTGTGTGTGTGTGTGTGTGTGTGTGTGTGTGTGTGTGTGTGTGTGTGTGTGTGTGTTAGTATATCAATTGCTTGTTGAGCAGAACAATTTGTAAATCTTTTTTGTTTGTTTTGTTAAATCATATAGGCTCAGGGGCAATACCTTGTGTCTGTTTTGTTTACGGAAGAGTGCGGGAGAATGAGACTGAACTCGCATGTAAATGTTTGTTGCCTCCCTTTAGTCTGTCTTTCACTCTCTTGCGTAACACCAAGCTTGTAGTTTCCTATACAGGGTCCACATTTCACATCCGTAGAGTAGACGGGAGAGTCCGACAGGTTTGTTCACTTGAAGCTTGGGTGGCTCTGTGTTGGGGCTTTGTGTTAAAGAACGTGTTGCAGAGGCCATGAAGGCAGCAGTTGTATATTTGTGAATATCCAGATGCATGTCATAGATTTGTATTACTCTTTTTTTTTGTCTCAACAGATTCCTCTGTGTGAAATTCGGGCTGCTCTACCCAGGTAGAGCGCGTCGCTTCACTGACAGCGCCACCCACTTTTTTTTTCTGCATGAAGCTTTGTTTGTGTTCCCATCGAAGTGGATTTTTCTACATAATTTTGCCAGGGACATCCCCATTGTTGCCATGGGTTCTTTTACATGTGCTTAATGCATGCTGCACGTGGGACCTCGGTTTATCATCTCATCCGAATGACTAGCGTCCAGACCACCACTCAAGGTCTAGGGGGAGAAAATGCTGACGACTGCTGGTATGATTCGAAGCAGTGCCCTCAGATTCTCTCGTTTTCTAGGCGGACGCATTACCTTTAGGCCAACATTCCACTAGATAGATAGGTATCCGTGAAAGAACACTTTTCTAACAGAACTCCATCTTTCCTAAATCTGGACCTTACTTCAGGTGTTCCGGAAAGCCAGAAGACAAGAAACGTATTTGGATAACATGAATGTGTTATGTTAATCAGAAAAGAAGTGCGTGCGTGCGTGCGTGCGTGCGTGCGTGCGTGTGTGTGTGTGTGTGTGTGTGCGTGTGTGTATGCGTGCGTACGTGCGTGTGTTTGGTGTGTGTGTGTGTGTGTGTGTGTGTGTGTCTGTGTCAGGCCTCTGACCAAGGGAAACTCTGCAGTGTTGCTGCTGCTCAGTGACTTGGGAGGCGTTCAACAGTTCCTGTTCTGATTCAGTGCACATCACACTTCCCACCACGTTTAGGAAGAACCGCCCCCACACCCCCACACCCACCTCGCCCACAACCCCCCACCCTCTCCTACCAACAGCAAGGGGTCGCCGTGACGGAATCGGTCGGCCGTTAGATTTCTGATCCAGTGTTCACCAGTGATCAGGGTTCGAGGCCCCGTTTCGGCATGGTGTTGTGTCCTTTGGGAAGGAAGCTTTACTCTGGGTTTTTCTTCACTTCATCCAGATGTGAACTGGTATCTGACTTCGGATGGAGAAGGTTGAAAAAGGTTAGAAGGGAGAGAATCTGGCCCCGCCTTCATACACTGAACTCCAGACAGAGTGGATATGAATTTACTGCCACGATGGTCATGGTACCTTTAACCCTTTTTTTGTCTTGAAACTGACAACGATAATTGCTTACTGGCTTTCTCTTTTCTTTATTTTTTTTCTTTTTTCTTTCCGTTACACGACAAACATCGATTTGCCGATGACTCTGTCGTGGTTCATGCATGCTGGCTATTTTCGTGTCTCTATAACCCACCGAACACTGACATGGGTTACAGAATGTTTAACGTATGTATTTGATCTTCTGCGTGCGTAAACACACGAAGGGGGTTCAGGCACTATGTTGACCTGGGAGATCGGAAAAATCTCCACCCTTTACCCACCAGGCGCCGTTACCGTGATTCGAACCCGGGACCCTCAGATTGAAAGTCCAACGCTTAAACCACTCGGCTATTCAGCCCGTCAAAGCAGAAGACAAGAAAACAACATCAACGAAAGATAATAACACAGTTTAGTATAAAAGAAACTCTTAACTCTCTCCATACGGACGGCGAAAGAGACGACGTTAACAGCGTTTCACCCCAATTACCATCATCAAAATATTGCAAGCGGAAGGCTCTTATACTGAAGAGGTAAATGTTGACAAAGAATACCACAATTCTTACGACGGAAGACACCCACTGAACAGTCGTGGCACTGGACATCCGATAGGTCTGTGTAGAAGAGAAGAGAGGACTGGCCGTACTGAGTGAGTTAACAGGAAAAAACGAAAGACTGTGCTCATGCGCTCATTAATGTAAACAACCTTTGTCAACAGTTGCACCAGCCACCACCGGTGCCTAATAGTGGCGATGCGCTTGACTATGAAACGAGTTTTTTTCCCCAACAAAACAAGTTGAGTATAAAATGAATAAAACAGTTCATTGTGTTTTCTAAATGTCACAGAGCATATTGGATTGAAATTGAGCGTATCTGACAAATCAAGCGCGTTGGGTTACGCTGCTGGTCAGGCATATGCTTGGCAGATGTGGTGTAGCGTATATGGATTTGTCCGAACGCAGTGACGCCTCCTTGAGCTACTGAAACTGAAACTGTATCTGACAAATTCGAAAATCAGCAATTGTGTTGGGTGTGTTCAGTTGTAATGGGATGAACTTGTTACATGAATGATCAGCTTCTGAGAAGACACACACTCTCTCTCTCTCTTAGTCTGTGTTTTTTGTTTCGTTTTTTGTTTGTTTGTTCCCAAAACATTTTTAAAAGGAGAAGTAAATGATTTTATTTTCTTTCAAGAAATAAATCAATAGGCTAAAATGAACATTCCAAACATATACATTTTTAGTAATAGGGACAAATCTTGTAAGAGTTAGTGCAAGCTAGAATCTCTCTCTCTCTCTTTATATATATATATATATATATATATATATATATATATATATATATATATATATATATATGTGTGTGTGTGTGTGTGTGTGTGTGTGTGTGTGTGTGTGTGTGTGTGTGTGTGTGTGTGTGTGTG
>NC_134881.1:39815909-39818409 GCF_041734735.1 Babylonia areolata | reverse complement strand
TGAGAACCACCTGAAGGATGCAGGATCCAATTCCACAATTCACCAGAATTTTTCTCCCCCCCCACCCACCCCAGGTCCCCATCACCCACCCTTTAAGTGGTGGTATGGACGCTATGGTATGGCCATGTCACGAGATCAACAGGGCTTGCCAAGACATTCCTGCAGGGTGCAGTGCAAGGGGGAAGAAGGAGAGGCAGACAGAGGAAGAAATGGGAGGACAACATCCCAGAATGGACGGGCTTGAGGTTGAGCGATACAGTCAGGAGGTCAGAAAACCGAGAGGATTGGAGGATGCTGGTTGCCAGATCACCTGTGGCGCCCCAACGGTCCACAAGACTACGGGATAGGTGAAGGTGTGAAGGTGATGGACGCTATTTATTCGTATGCAAGGATAAATGAGTATCCGTGTGCAGCATGCACTAAGCGTACGTGAAAGAACCTGTGGCAAAAAAGTGGTTGTCTCTGGCAGAATTCTGAAGAAATATCAGCTCTGATATAATATACATGTGTATTATGTGGGTGTGACTGAAGCTAGACTGAATGGCACAGGAAACGAATGATGAGTGCCCAATGGCAGCTGTCAGTCGGCTCTACCCAGGTATTCAGTCTGTTTTGCAAATGATTCTGCAATTGTGAAGCGCTTAGAGCTTGATCTCTGACCAAAGATTGGCATTATATATGATTATTGATGGGCGCTATAAGATTATCAATAATAATAATAATGCAATTCTTAAAACGTCACTGACGGGGTGTGGCGCCATTTGAAATCACAGGAAGTATCCTCAAGTCACGTGTTGGTGAGGAAACGATTGATTGGCTGACGGGAAAACCGTCAGTGACCTCGTCATGAACGGAGGTCTTACGATGGTTTGAATTCTGTCTTTGCTCTATGTCAACTTTCTGGATGTCTTGATGAGTGCCTCGTTTTTCCAGAGGACTGCCAAGCGTTTCGTTACGTAAACGTTTGTTGAAACCATGGCGAATGGTGGGCAGAGCTTGTGGCGACATCGGGCGCTTGGTGAACGAATCATCCTCAGTTCTTAGCGACGTCACGGTGACGACTTCATCGGCGAAATCTATCGTCGCCACGCTCGTCTTGGTCTGTCTCTCGTTCTTGAAGCGTTTTTGCAGACCTTGTTGGGACATAAATTCCTTGTCAGTCAGGCTCCGGCGAGAGCTAAAGGAAGCTTTTGGATGTGTGGCTCGCAGGACGAGACTTCCTTTCCTGCGACCTTGCCCTTGCTTCGTCTTGCACTCAGTGTCCACGGTAACATCAAGCTCCGACGCATCTCCTTGCACTTCTGCTGCTGAAAGAACAGGGGGTCTGTTGAGAGGAAGCAACGTTCTCTCTCTCTTTGTGTAGCCAGAGAACTCTGAAGATAACAGGCTTGCTGGAAGGATCGAAGCTGGTTGAGTTCCACCCGCGGTCTGGGGAATAGTCTTGCTCGGTTTTCGTGTTCCAGTGGCTGGGTGGAGGTGAGATAATTTCAGGGAGGACCCGATGACTGGGTTGACGTGTCTGGAACTCAGAGCAGTGCTAGTGGCTGTGGGTGTGGAACACTGGGTGAATTTCGGACATGGGTGTGTCTGTCCCTGTCTGGCGTTGTCTTGGTTCTCTTTGGCGTTGACGTGAGGTTCTGTGCCAGGAAATACAGAAAAAAACCGTGTTAAATATTATCATGTCTCCTCCCCCCCCCCCCCTCGCCCCCCTAAATCTACTAAGTAGGTACGCTTACAGCGTTAAACAGAGCTATTTTCTAGGTACATATGCTTAAAGATGCTTATGAAAACGGAAACGAAATCCTGGAAACTGAATATGCATTTGACAGTCACGAATCTGACACATCATAAATATTTTTTTTATAAACTTTATTTATTTTATTGCGTGTGATTGTGTTGTAAATGACAAGGTTGAGTGTTAGTCCTGTTTTCGTTTCCTATTTGTTATTGTTCCTGTTGTTTTTTTCGAGTGTTCTAATTATTTCCCTCCTCTATCTTCAAACTTTCAAATCATGATGACAATTTCGAGTTAGAATAATGATGTGACAGCAGACAAAAGAAAGGGGGGAGGAGGAGAATGAAGAATAGGAAGAGGAGTAAGAGGAAGAGAATGAAAAGGGAGACGATGAGGAAGCAGAAGAAGAAAAAAAAGAAGAGGAAGAAGAATGAGGAGGAGGAGGAGGAAGAGGAGGAGGAATATGATTTTATGTGCAAGGAGAATGACGATAGTAACAACCACAACTACGATTATGAAGATGATGACGATGCACACTCAAGACATTAACGGAAACAGCACCTCCATTTTTATCTCCAATGGAAAACAGGCATATTCTCTCCTTGCCCCGAGAAAGGGTTTTGTCCAAGGTTGACTGCGTCGCCGCAGTTGTCTTGGCTTGCAAATTCTCTTGCGAATTCCGGCGGCCTTGAAGCAATGGCGGGTCAGCAAAGGTCACAGCCTCCTTCTGGGTGTTGCCGTCACACTGCGGTTGCGCAGTACGTC
>NC_134881.1:39798409-39810909 GCF_041734735.1 Babylonia areolata | reverse complement strand
TCACCAGGTACTCCTGACCGTGCAGCACGCCCCCTGGTGTCGGGCTAACCTTGATCGTGTTGCTCAACCCGAAGTCTGTCCAAGAGCGATAATAGATTGATTGATAGATAGATAAAAACAAATAAAGAAAGAAACAAACAAACCAATAGATAAATAAACAAGAGGCAAAGCCTTCAAGACTCACTTGTGTTTCGCGCTTTATCCAGTATTGGGATCATGAGGAATAAAGAAGAAAGAGATAAAAAAAAAGGAGAAAATCATTCAAAAGTGTTTTGTATTAAATATGATAAAATCATAAAATTAGCTTGGGAGAAAAAAAGAGAAAAAAAAAGGGAGGGTGGGGTGGGGGGCGTGGGGGAGGGGGGGGGAGCGGGGGGAGCGGGGGGGGAGGAGAGGGGGGGAGCGGGGGGGGGGGGGGGGGGCATGCGAGCGGGATCGAACCATACATGTTCAGTTCCGAAGCAAGCAGACTAATCCCCACTGCTGCAGCGCATCTGACGTCTTTTGACTAAATTCGTTATTTAAAGCAATGTTGTTGTTTTCTCTCTTCATGCGGTTAAAAGATGTGACTGTATTGGTCGTAATAAAGCCGTTCAAATCATGTTTTTTTTTGTGTGTTTTATCATAACTCGATTATTCATTTATTTTGGCGATAATGGAGACGTTGCCATCACTTCAAGCACATCGCAACACATGGTAGATCTCTAGGTCTGCACGAACCAGTCTACAACGTGCTAAAAGAAATGATCGATTCAGTTTTTCTTTTATGTTTATTCCAGTTAATTCAGTGTCCACTTTAGAATATTCATATGCAGTAAACATGTCGATGGTGCAGCAAGTATAACTGTATGTGTTCTGTCCAGAATTTGTATTTCTTTCCTTTTAATTGTGAACAAGAAAAAACGAGGTCATGTCGTCTTCCTACCAAATACAACCTACCTTCTAGCAACTCAGAACGAAGCGGGTTTTAGAATTTTCGGATTCCGGAAGGAATCTCAACGAAATAAACCGTTAGTGATCCGGAAATACAGCTTAATTCGGGAGACTTATTTTTGGTATGACTGTGATGCTTTTTTTTTCATACTATATTCAAGCCAAATTTGGTACTGGCAGACAAAGTATATATTTCCAGAGAAAATGGCAATGTTAAAGTTTGACACACACACACACACACACACACACACACACACACACACACACACACACACACACACACACACACACACACACGAACACCAGGTCATAACATAGACTCACTTTGTTTACACAAGTGAGTCAATAAACGAATAAATAGATAAATGAATGAATAAATTAAATACAATTCAACTATGTTGCATTAGACATCCTGTTGTTTGCTTCCTCACGTCGATACTACTACATCTCTCTCTCTCTGTCTCTCTCTCTGTCTCTCTCTCTCCCCCTCTCTCTCTGTCTCTCTCTCCCTCTCTCTCTCTCTCTCTCTCCCTCCCTCTCTCTGTCTCTGTCTCTCTCCCTCTCTCTGTCTCTGTCTCTCTCCCTCTCTCTCTCCCTCTCTCTCTCTCCCTCTCTCTCTCTCTCTCTCTCTTTCTCTCTCTCTTCAGCATTTCACTTAATCCAGATCGCTGGATCTGTGTGTTTAGCGCGCGAGCGTGTATGTGGGTGTGTATATGCGCGCGTGCATGTGTTTGAGGGAGGGGAGAGGAGAGAGAGAGAGACACTTTGACACTTTGACATTTTTATTGTCATTACCTGTAATGGTCTATTGACAAGGGGGTGACGAGGATTAATTCTTAAATCCTCTTAAATGCAAAGCAACATTCTGCTTAACAGCATTTCATCACCAAACAAACAAACAAACAAAATCTCTAAATATAACTCTCTCACGATACATTAAGCAAGCGGAACACACACACACACACACACACACACACACACACACACACACAGAGAAACTAATCATTCAAACTCGACCACCCATTCTAGGAGTGAAATAGTTCAATATATCAATTATCTACCTTACCAAATTAACATAAGAAAATAAAATTTACATATGGATATCCTCCTCATTTACTCTGGTGTGTTCTGATCATTGTGATTATGCCTTATTTTTTGTGCTTCTGAGATAAATTTAGCTACTGACTGTATGATATATTCATCATCAGACGATAAAACAGAAAAAAACATCATGTCTTTTAGCTAGATGAGATTCAAAAAATGTACATTTTTCTCTTACTTTATCGTATAATTTACAATGAAACAAAAAATGTTTTTCGTCATCTACACTAGATGCACACAAAGGACATGGCAATTCTGTGGATGCTGCAGGTTGAAACCACAATTTATTTGCATTGAAACCAAATGTCCGTAGCCGAAATCTTGCATAATTTAACCTGTGCCACTTATCTGTGATGACTGTTAGATATTTTTCAGTATGAAATATACTTTTGAATGAGAAAAACCAACTATATTTCTCTTTGCTTTCCATATCTGAATGCCAATTTTGCTTAAAAGAACAAATCAATCTATCTCTAAATTCTGATATAAACTGCTGTTCATTTCCCACTTCCTGATACATCCACACAATTCCAAAACCGTGTTCAGACAAAACCTTTTTTACACTACCAGACAGGCTTACGAGATGATGTTGTTACAAATGGAATTAGGAAAGGAGAGAGAGAGAGAGAGAGAGAGAGAGAGAGAGAGAGAGAGAGAGAGAGAGAGAGCTTGCAAGTCACATGCGCATTGATATATTATTCACACTATTTGATTCATTATGTAATATTTTTGTTAGTGGCCCTCTCCTTTGTTATGGGCCGGAGGCCTAACAAATAAACTATTGTCTTGTCTTGTCTTCTCTCTCTCTCTCTCTCTCTCTCTCTCTCTCTCTCTCTCTCTCTCTGTCAGGATGACACTTAAGTGTTTCCAATGATTTGCATATTTTCTCGGTTTAAATTGACTGAAACGTTGTGAAAACAAAGACAGTTATTGTTATTTTAAAGCAAAAATATGTGAATTTACGTTGTTGCTCCCTTGTCAAAAGACCTTTCTTGGCAATGACAATAAATAATTCCAGTGTCCAGTCTCTCTCTCTCTTTCTCTCTCTGTCTGTCTGTCTTCATTTTCTTCCCATTTATGTTTCTTTGTGTGCATTGACGAGAACTGGAAAATATGTCCAACGAAAAGATGCACAGTCGGGTTATAACTACGATTTGAAATAACAGCCAGCCACACCCAGTAGTTGCAGTTTTTAATTCTTACCTATCAGTTTGATGTTTCTGTTCTCGTCCAGTAACAAGTTTTCCACTTTCAAATCCCTGTGCACAAGAAAATTAATAATAATCATTATCATCACCATGACAATAATAACAAACACAAACAGGCGCATACATACACGAAGCGATGCACACACACACACACACACACACACACACACACACACACACACAAAGAGCCAGCCAGAGAAAGAAAGAGACAGACAGGCAGAGAGACAGACATGACAGACATGACAGACAGAGCCTCCTTTTTAGATCCCTCAGCATCAATAAACCCTGTTAATATAGCAGGTTGAAAGGAAGGAGGCGTAAACAAGCTAATGGCGGAATGTTGTGGATCGATTCGTTTTAATGAGATTGTTAGCGTGTGTCCCCCCCACCCCCCCCCCCCCCACTCCCCACCTCCACCCCGCCCACCACACACACACACAAGAAGAAAGTATCTTAAATTTCACAGCGCTCGATGCATTTAGGACACAATGCAGAACATAATGTGTGTGTGTAGGAGGTGTGTGTGTGTGTGTGGGGGGGTGGGGGGTGGGGGCAGGCGGGAGGGGGGAAGGGGGGGCGGGGGGCGGTGAAGTTGTAAGTGAAGGAGGATGAGAAGAGCGGTTTATTTAGATAGTGATGTTTGCGGCACGGCCATTGCGTTTTTGCGGAGGCTGTTGTAAGTCTATAACGTGAAGTTCGAATGAACATGTACCTACAAATCATGCGATAACAATATTTTGATATTTTAGGCAGAGTGAAGGCCAAACTTGAAACAGCTGTGTGCAGAGAGATCTGACGAAGCGACAGAAGAAGGAGCTCATTCCAAATGCAAGGTCCAGAGACAGAGAAAGAGCCACAGCCGACTGTTGAGTGTTTGAATCTAGGGGGACACGCGGAAACAGAGTGGATCTGAAGCTGATTGAAGAGAGCAAGGTACAACAGTGTAGAGGTGACGGCAGCCACAGAGACAGGAAGGGGCAGGTTATTTTGTGAATACATTTACAACATACAGTGCTGATCTTGTACTTTATTCTTGTACTTTATTCTGCGAGAGACGGGGGATATCAGATGTGTTCACAAGCATGCTTTATTCTTGGTTCTCTTCCTCCTGTCGGAAGGAAGTTTATAACACATGTATGTACAATAGGAAGCCCACATCTACAAGACCGAGAAGTATGCTAGCCTAGCCAGCAACCTGAGAGAATCTGGCTTCCAAGCAAAAGTCCTTGACCATAGAGATTGGTGCAAGAGGGTTTGTGGACGCATCTGCCCACAGCCTCATGAAACAGCTGTCGATTTCTGGCAGAGAAAGGACATTGGCTCTCAAGGCAATGGCAGGAGCAGCAGAAATGAGTTCCAGTTGGAT
Organism: Babylonia areolata; assembly: GCF_041734735.1. NCBI lineage: Eukaryota > Metazoa > Mollusca > Gastropoda > Neogastropoda > Buccinidae > Babylonia > Babylonia areolata. Next base: position 39,806,301 of record NC_134881.1, on the reverse strand, counting down.
CTGGTCGAGGAGGAATAAAAGTAAACTTCATAAGGATTAAATTTCCTTACTCAAGTAGGCGTACGATGGCTCAGTGGTTAAAACGTCTGCCAGAAAAGGTGACTCAGTCCTGAAGTGGCGACCACCCTGGAGGCGCGGGTTCGAACCTGATGAGGACCAGGAAAACAGAAAAGAAAAGGCGGCAATACAAGGGCATCCAGGAGTCATTACCTGGGTGCGGCCTGGCTCCCTTAGAGTGTAAGGAGTTAAGGGCCGAAACACTTGACTGATGGGGGCTTCTTCTCTGAAGACCTTGTACTGTCCAGTTCTCCCTAGAGTTTCTTATCACTATAAGAATCCGCAACGTATAACACAACACAACACAACACTTCCAGCTAAACAAAATCACACCATACCTGTGAATTATTCCCAGTCGGTGCAAATAGTCCACAGCGGACACGATTTGGCGGATGAACTTCTTCGACTCCTTCTCGTCCAGACGCCTCCGCTTGGTAATGTAGTCCATGAGATTACCGCCAGCACAAAACTCCGTGACCAGGTAGTAACAGTGCTCGGTTTCCATGACTTCCAGCAGCTGTATGACGTGTTGATGACGTATTTGTTGCAAAAGACGTCCTTCTCTGCGTAGGTTCTTTCTGACGTACCGGTCAGTCTTGGCGCGTTTTTTGTCGATGACTTTGACCGCCACCTGGTTAACACGATGACCAAAGTGCAAGTAACTCTCGCTCATTTTGAAATGAGACATACAGGGGACACAGTATCAGTTTCAAGAAGAAGGTGTCATTGTGCGTGGACTGATTCCTTACACACTACAACACATCGTCTGTATTGATAATAATGGATACTTATATAGCACACTATCCAGAAATCTGCTCCAGGTGCTTTACCAAAACGCTTTTGTTAACATAAAACATTACATCTATGTTACATACACACACCAAAATGTGACTACGCCCCTTCTAACCGATAATACTCAAATGTATTCATAAATACTTTAACAAAATGCCTTCAATCACCGATATGTGTGACGGGACATTAAACAAAAATTCCTCCACACACACACACACACACACACACACACACCCCTCCACACACACACACACACACACACACACACCTTCTGCCCAGTAGTGAGGTGCAGCCCTTCCTTCACCTTGGCGAAGGACCCTTCCCCTAGCGGCCTGCCCAGGAGGTAGGTCCCCACCTTCTTGTGGTGCGAGAACGCCTTCACCATCTCCCTGGGCACCCGGGTCACCTCTGTGGGGAGGTGAGGAGTAGTCTGGGGGTCCTTTCCTCCTGCTCCTCCTCCTCCTTCTCTTCCTTGTCCTCCTTGTCTTCCTCCTCCTCTTCCTTCTCCTGCTCCACCTGCTCCTCCTTGTTCTCCTCCTTCTGCTGCTTCTTCTTCTCCTCCTCCTCCTCCAGCTTCTCCTCTTGTCCCTTCTCCTCCTATTCCTCCTCCTACACCCCCTCCTCCTCCTCTAACTCTGCCTCCTCTTCCTCCTCCCCCTCCTCCTCCAACTCCCTCTGCTCCTGCAGCTCTTCCTCCTCCTTCTCCTCCCTCCCTTCCTTCTCCTCTTTCTCCTGCTGCTGCTGCTCCCCCTCCTCCTCTATATCCTTGCTCCCCGTGTGTACTGTCTTTGGGGAGGAGAGGTGCAACCTGGTTCTGTCTCATGATGGTGGCTGATGATGATGATGATGATGATGATGCAAGGGTTTGGGCGTGTCCGAGGGCGTCTGTCAACATTGTTTCATTTCGATTTGAAAGCTTGTTTCATTTTTGGTTTTATCTTATTTTGTTATGTTTTATTTTATTTCAGTGTGTGTGTGTGTGTGTGTGTGTGTGTGTGTGTGTGTGTGTGTGTGTGTGTGTGTGTGTGTGTGTGTGTATGTGTGTGTGTGTGTGTGTCTGTGTGTCTGTGTGTGTGCTGAACTGAGTGGAGGTGTCTAAATCACCTTATTGTAAATAGTTTACTACTACTACTACTACTACTACTGCTACCACCAACACCACCACCGCCACTACTACTACCACCACCACCACCACCACTACTACTAATACTAATGATGATGATAATAACGATAATGACAGCAATGGTGATGATACCGGTGTGAATCACACACACACACACGGGTGCGCGCGCGCGCGCGCGCGCACACACACACACACACACACACACACACACACACACACAGGTGCGCGCGCGCGCGCGCGCGCACACACACACACACACACACACACACACACACACACACACACACACACATAACAACAACAAGAACTGCATGAGAAGCCAAATTATAAAATTAACAATAACAGAACATACAAAACAATCATCATAATCATATTTCTTCTTCTTATTATTATTATTATTGTTGTTGTTGTTGTTATTGTTGTTTTTGTTGTTGTTGTTGTTGTTGTCATTATTATTACAACTGCTATCACTACTATTATCATTATTATTTTTGTTATCGTGATTGTTATAATCATCATCATGATCATCGTTTTTTATTATTAATACTATTAGAAGAAGAAGAAGAAGAAGAAGAAGAAGAAGAAGAAGAAGAATACTTCGACAACAATAACAACAACAATACTACTGCTACTACTACTACTACTACTAACGTCCCACCTGTCACATAGCGTAAAGAACAGTTTCCTCACAACACAACACAACACAACACAACTCACTGCACGACTCAACAGTTGAGTTACCTCACTCAGTGGAGACAGACAGACTAACCTGCGTCAGTTTCTCACAACCTCCCGCAATCTTGTTATCGCAAGAAACTTGTCGTAAACAATTGGTTTGACATAGTCACTGATCTTTCGGGCACGCAGGCTTTGCTGCATGTTTACCTATCAGATAGTGCATTATCTGATATATCCTCAATTATGTGTGGCAAATGCTATAAATGTTGGTTTGCGAAAGGTTTGATATCAAGGTCCGGTGTGAACAGTGTTCATTGAATGCCTATACCACGCTGTACGCTATAGTGTGGATACAAACGATCATGCCGGGTAGTTTTTTAATTGACTCTCCTATCAAGTGGTTAAGGAATCCCTTGTAATAATCATTTTAAAAGATCCTTGTCAGTTTCAGTAGCTCAAGGAGGCGTCACTGCCTTCGGGCAAATCCATATACGCTACACCACATCTGCCAAGCAGATGCCTGACCAGCAGCGTAACCCAACGCGCTTAGACAATAGTGATGATTCTATAAGTCCACATACAGAACCAGATCAACACCAATATTTGATAAACTGGTCCTTGGTCCACAGCCTTCAATTCTAGAAAATCCATTGTCAGGAAAATTGGTTAATAACATTTTGCGTAATCCCACTGACAAACATTGCCCTCTCTCTTCTTTTTCTTCTTCATTCATGGGCTGCAACTCCCACGTTTACTCGTATGTACACGAGTGGGCTGTTGTGGGTATGACCGTTTTTTACCCCGCCGTGTAGGCAGCCATACTCCGTTTTCGGGGTTGCACATGCTTGTTATGTTCTTGTTTCCATAACCCACCGAACGCTGACATGGATTGCAAGATCTTTAACTCTCTCCATACGAACGGCGAAAGAGACGACGTTAACAGCGTTTCACCCCAATTACCATCATCACAATATTGCAAGCGGAAGGCTCTTATACTGAAGAGGTGAATGCTGACAAAGAATACCACAATTCTGACGACGGAAGCTAAATGTTGGGTCATTCAGACACCCACTGGACATCCGAGGGGTCTGTGTAGAGGAGAAGAGAGGACTGGCCGTACTGAGTGAGTTAACGTGCGTATTTGATCTTCTGCTTGACCTGCCTCAAGACAGTGAAGGATCTTGAAAGTAAACTGTCTTCGGATCCAGATTATCACTAAATTCTAACCGATTAGTCTTCATCCCCAAACCAACACTTCCTGGGAAACAAAATTATGGACAAAGACAAGATCAGGAGAATGCGCTAAGTGCATGCTGCACACGGGACCTCGGTTTATCGTCTCTTCCGAATGACTAGCGTCCAGACCACCACTTAAGGTCTAGTGGAGGGGGAGAAAATATCGGCGGCTGAGCCGTGATTCCAACCAGCGCGCTCAGATTCTCTCGCTTCCGAGGCGGACGCGTTACCTCTAGGCCATCACTCCACATGAATGACGATCGGGTCGTTGAAGGCTAGATTTTACCGGAAGAATCAGCCATGTCTAAAATCTTAATCTTTGAATAACCCCCCCTCGCCCCCCCGCCCCCCTAAAACACACACACACACACACACACACACACACACACACACACACACACACACACACACACACACAAACAAAAAACAACAACAACAAAACAAAAACAAAAAAAAAAACGTTTTGAGTTCTGAGTTCTGATCGTCCCTGGTCTCCTCTCCGTTTTAATTTAACTCTCTCCATACGAACGGCGAAAGAGACGACGTTAACAGCGTTTCACCCCAATTACAACCATCAAAATATAACAAGCGGAAGGCTCTTACACTGAAGAGGTGAATGTTGACAAAAAAAGAACCCAATTCTGACGACGGAAGATAAAGGTTGGGTCTTAGAGACACCCACTGGACATCCGAGGGGTCTGTGTAGAAGAGGAGAAGAGAGGACTGGCCGTACTGAGTGAGTTTTAACGGAAGCAAATGTGATGAAGTTCTACTGTGATAGTCTGTATTGATTCTAACAGGGCCAAATTTTCCCCTGAGGGGTAATTTTCAAGCTGGCTTAGAATGACCTCTATACCCATTATGAGGTGTGTGTGTGTGTGTGTGTGTGTGTGTGTGTGTGTGTGTGTGTGTGTGCGCGCGCGCACGTGTGTGTGGGTGTGTGGCGGGGGTAGGGTGGGGTGGGAGGTGTGGGGGGTGGGGGGCGGCTAACATCCACCTGGGTGGGTGGGAGAGGGTTGTCAGTTATGACTAGTTGAAGTTCATCCCCCTCGACCCCCTCCCCAACCCTGCGGATCATCTATAGCCAGTCTACACAGACCCACATGTTTAATCAGTCTGTGCAGATGGTGTGGCTCTAAAACACACACACACACACACACACACACACACACACACACACACACACACACACACACACACACACACAAACCAACAAAAAAAATCTGAAGTGGTTCAACAATATACATGAATTCCAATCATAAACAATGACCCCCAAAAATACATCAACAACCTTACACCTTATAATGTGCTTACACATGATAAGCACGTCGATTCTAACGTGACTGATAGCCAGATTTGACCCCAAGGTAAAACAAACAAAACAAAACAACAAAATGAAACAACAACAAACAAACAAAACATAACAAAACAAAACCAACAACAACAAGGAGGGTACCAATAAGCAGGTACCCCAGCGGAGGGCGGAGTACTAGCCTTGTCGTCAGCTCATAGCCACTAAAAACAAAGACTGTCTCCACCACACTTGAGTTTTCAGCCGCCGCGCGCGCCGTGTTGACATACACTAGAGAAGACGTTTTGAGAGGCGGCCATTAGAACTTGAGAGCTTGCTCCCTTGATCTTGATCCTCGATCGCGTGCTCTGTGATGTGATAGAGCTTCTAAACAAACAACATACACACACGCACGCGCGAGCGCGCTCGATCACACACACACACACACACACACACACACACACACACACACACACACACACACACACAAACACACACACACACACACAGTGAGAGCGATAGCTAGAGAGGGTTTGTGAAGAGTCAGATAAAGAGACACACGGACTGGGTTAGTCTGAGCAGGTCACACACACACACACACACACACACACACACACACCATACAACAAACTCCGAATACAATAGACTGACGTTGTTTACGACATTCCTGCATAATTAAATTAAAAAAAAAAAAAAAAAAAAGCGCGAAGGATTGTGTTTCGTTCTGTTAGAAATAATGGAGTATTTGTCTGGTGTGCTTCGATGCGTAACGTGTCAACGGGACGCACACAAATAATCTCCATTGATCTGAACTGGCTCGAAGCTGGAGTTTGGAGTATTGGAAAAGTGCTTTCCTTTTCATGGATGATAGAGAGTCGCGTGCGTTGGATAGTAAACACGATTCGTCGTTGTTGTTTGTTTTGTTTTGTTTTGGTTTGGTTTGGTTTCTTTTTCTCGTTTAAAAAAAAAGTTTCTTCTTTTCTCTTGTTGTTGTTGCTGCTGTTGTTGTTGTTGTTGCTGACAGAGACGTTATTTTCATGTTTCTACGTTTTCGTTTTCATATTGCCGGATCTGTTTACTGCAAGGGTCTTCTGATTCGACCTCTTTTTTAAATCACCCTGTTCACGCCCTTCTAACCGGCTTATACCACAATATTCCACCAGTTTACGTCTTTAGCATCGGTTTACACCTGCTGCAGCAGAGCAACGCACACAGGCCAGGAAAAGCAGTGCCAGCAAGTCCCCGACAGCCGCCACCATCCTCTGTCCACACTGCATCAGAACCTTCCGGGCGCGGATTGACCTGACCAGTCATCTGCGCACCTACACAGCCCACCCCATCCATCCCCAGGATGACTAGATGGTCCTCGTCGATCCCGACGGACGAACCACACACCCTTCCAACTGGTTTACGCATTTCCAATCGCTTCTTGCCCTTCTTCCGACGGTTTTCGCCCTTCCAACCAGTTTTCGCGCTTCTGACTGGTTTACACCCTTCCATCAGGTTCACACCCTTCCAAATGCTTTTGTTTCCCCCCTTTTTTATTCTCCCTAACCCTAACCCTTCCAACCGGTTTACGCCCTTCCAGCTGATTTGCGCCTTTCCAAGTACACACCCTTCCAAAGTTTATTTTATTTCATTTTATTTTATTATTATTATTATTATTATTATTATTATTATTATTATTGCTCTTCAAAAAGGCTTACGCCCCGCTAACCGGTTTACGCACTTCCAATGTTTTTTATGCCCTTCCAACCGGTTTACGCACTTCCAATGTTTTATGCCATTCCAACCGGTTTACGCACTTCCAATGTTTTATGCCATTCCAACCGGTTTACGCACTTCCAATGTTTTATGCCATTCCAACCGGTTTACGCACTTCCAATGTTTCATGCCCTTCTAACCGGTTTTGCGCACTTACAATGTTTTTTTTGCCCTTTCAACCGGTTTACGTACTGCTTATGTTTTATGCCCTTTCAACCGATTTACGTACTTTTAATGATTTATGCCCTTTCAACCGGTTTATTTACTTCTAATGTTTTATGCCCTTTGAACCGGTTTACGTACTTCTAATGTTTTATGCCCTTTCAACCGGTTTACACACTTCCAATGTTTTATGCCCTTTCAATTAAACACCACCTATACACGAAACTCCGCATCGGTGACACAGAGCAGTGCCCCTGCAGAACAGGCAGCCAGACAACAGAACATCTGCTGCAGTCCTGCCCGCTCCACCAAGCGCTTCGAGAGAAAACCTGGCCCGACCCAATCCCAGCGGCCCGGAAGCTCTACGGAGGACTGGAGAACCTGCAACGTACTGCCGCCTTTGTCGAGGAGACGGGGGAATCCATCTGATAAATGACGAACGAGACAACAACACCGTGCCAATGACCTCAGTACGTAAACCCGTTCGCGTCCAAAGGTCGTATCATATCGGGGTCGAAAAGTCCATGAATAATCACATGAAGCTTGAAGCTTGTACATAAAAGGGCGGAGATTCGTCCGAACCTTCGCAGAAAATCTCTGGCATTACATCCGGGAGTGAGTTGGTATATCTTTTTTTTTTCTCCATGGCTTGAGTGACTGAGGAATAATTTGTTTCCGAACATCGGGATTTAAAGTCTTCTTTTTATCAGCAGTAGTGGTAGTAGTAGTTTTATACTATTGTTATTGTACTTTTATTTCTTTTTTGAAAAAAATACATTTTGTTTTCTC
>NC_134881.1:39790909-39793409 GCF_041734735.1 Babylonia areolata | reverse complement strand
CAGAGAAAGATACAGAGACAGAGAGAGACAGAGATAGAAAGAGAGAGAAAGAGAGAGAGAGACAGAGACAGAGAGAGACAGAGAAAGAGAGAGAGACGGAGACAGCGACAGGGACAGGTAGACAGAGAGAGACAGAGACAGAGAGAGACAGAGATAGAGAGACAGAGACAGAGAGACAGAGACAGAGAGACAGGGAGTGACAGAGAGAGAAACAGAGACAGACAGACAGACAGACAGACGGACGGACAGACAGAGACAAACAGAGATGAAAATGTTTTGATTTTTATTTTCTTGTTTGGTTTTTAATTGAGGGAAAAATCTTCTTTGCACCCTTAATAAGATCAAGTTGTTGAGCGCTTCGGTCTTTTCAGAAAATGTTAGCAACAACGTAACGTATTCGTATTATCGTGGAAAAGATGACACTCCACTGTACGGTCCCAGTGTTTTCCATCCTTGCCCATGACACACTCAAATCTGGACAGAAGCCGGTCAGATGACCAAACGTAACGCTAATATCACTTACGGTGGAAAGACATAAACTTGAACTGGCACACATACATACATACACCCTCTCCCCCCAAAAACAACAACAACAACAACAAACAAACAAACAAACAAAACACACACAAAAAAAAAACACACCTACAATGGTTTGCCTCTGACCAGATTCGAACCTGCTGTCTGAAAATCGTTGGCCTGAGACGCTTACCACTTAGCCACGGCGACTGGGAAGGGCGGAGAGAGAGAGAGAGAGAGAGAGAGAGAGAGAGAGAGAGAGAAAGAGAGGGAGAGAGCGAGAGAGAGCGCGAGAGCGAGAGAGAGAGAGCGAGAGAGAGAGAGCGAGAAAGAGAGAGAGAGAGAGAGAGGGGGGGAGGGGGGTTATTTTCAGCTGTCAGAGGTGCCCATCAAAAAGGAGTTCCTGATCGAAGGCAAACCAGGAAATGCTGAAAAGTTGCTCAAGGGTCGATAGCTTCTTTTGCGCGCGTGTGTGTACTTGGTTCGGATGGATGGGATATTGATTCAGTCCTTGTTGGCACATTAAAGAAATTCGTAGAACCAACTGAGATGAATTGTGTCGATCCCTTCCACAGTGAAATATGGACAAGCTGAACCATTTGTCTCTTTTTGTAGCATGACGTTCAGTTTTGTTGTGTGCCTGCCTGGATTTCCACGGTGTTTGTATTGACCGAGAAGGACCATGATCAGTGGACCGTATCTCTCGTCTGTTGGAATGGTGGAAGGTTTTTTTTTGTTTTTTTTTAATTTTTTGTTTATAAAGTGTGCTATATCTCCTCTGGAACATCAATAATACTCGTTTCCTTTTTTTTTTTTGTTTGTATTTGTATTTCTTTTTATCACAACAGATTTCTCTATGTGAAATTTGGGCTGCTCTCCCCAGGAGAGAGCGTCGCTATAATACAGTGCCACCTTTTTTTCTTTTTTTTCTTTTTTTTTGGGGTGGTGGTGGTAATTTTTCCTGTGTGCAGCTTTATTTGTTTTTCCTATTGAAGTGGATTTTTCTACAGAATTTTGCCAGGAACAACGCTTTTGTTGCCGTGGGTTCTTTTACGTGCGCTAAGTGCATGTTGCACACGGGACCTCGGTTTATCGTCTAATCCAAATGAGTAGCGTCCAGACCACCACTCAAGGCCTAGTGGAGGGGGAGAAAATATCGGCGGCTGAGCCGTGATTCCAACCAGCGCACTCAGATTTTCTCGCTTCCTATGTGGACGCGTTACCTCCAGGCCATCACTCCGCTTTGTTTGGTATTATAACATTCTAGTTTTGAAAAGATACAAAAAGAAAACTAATACTTATTTCAGACGTTTTTGTTTTGTTTTCTTTTCTTCATGTTATCAAAGTGACCTAGTTTATACAAAGACCCGTATCTAATACGGTCTCATGTTTTGTCTAACGACTGAAAACAAAATAATTCAGGGGAAGTAACTTTTTTTTTTGGTGATAATCCTTCGATTGGAAATAACTGAAGATAATTCGCTGCAGTGACCAGGGGATACCTCCGAGACATTTTACTTCTCATTTCAGTGGTCAGTACTACTACTACTATTGCTGCTGCTACAACCACTGCTACTCTCTTTAACATTTCTTAAAGATATTAACAAGAGCAGCAGCAACAACAACGAGAGAATTGATGGCTTTTGTTTTCCAGTTCACATCTGTACTGGTTAATGATTTTAAGTGTTACTAATTATTGTGGATACTAACACCAAAACACAGGCCTATATATAACTATACAGGCAGACCTCTAGAAAGCTAGACTTAAACAGTGAACAAACCCTTCAAATAAACTAAAATATAACATGAAAAAAACAAAAACAAACATATAAGAAGGCGCTGCCATGCTGAAACATCGCACACACACACACACACACACACTCGTTTAGATTATAAACACGTGGTGTACCTGCATGCAGCACGCTTCAATAGCATTTTGCATCAAACAAGAATCTGAGCTCCGGTTATTTTGCGCATTAATATA
>NC_134881.1:39770909-39775909 GCF_041734735.1 Babylonia areolata | reverse complement strand
TACAGAGTTGTTTACCATTTGAAAGTCGATGCTAGTCTGAAAAACGGTTATATCGTTTCATTGAAGATATCTATCTACCGCATGACCTTTTTCATCATTTTTAGATTTTTTAAATATTTTTATTTTAATTTTTTTTTTATAAATTTCAAGTCACTTTTTATTCCATACTCAGCTTTTATCTGTACAGAACACTACCAATGACATTGACAGCAAAATAGCCATTATAACTCATATCACAGTTCCTTCTCTGTTTTGCAGATGCTTTCCTTTCCCTTAACTCACTCAGTACGGCCAGTCCTCTCTTCTCCTCTACACAGACCCCTCGGATGTCCAGTGGGTGTCTGAATGACTCAACCTTTAGCTTCCGTCGTCAGAATTGTGGTATTCTTTGTCAACATTCACCTCTTCAGTATAAGAGCCTTCCGCTTGCAATATTTTGATGATGGTAATTGGGGTGAAACGCTGTTAATGTCGTCTCTTTCGCCGTTCGTATGGAAAGAGTTAACGGAGGAAGGTGGCAGAATGGTTAAGACGCTCATCATCTGTGTCAATACAGAGAGTCCGTGAGGGTGTGGGTTCGATTCCCGCTCTCTCCCTTTCTTCCAAGTTTGACTAGAGAATCAAACTGAGGGTCTTGTCATTCGGAAAAGACGATAAACCTTGGTTCCTTGCAGCACTGAAAAAACAACAACAACAAAACAACAACAACAAAAAACCAAAAAACAACAACAAAAAACCCACATGGCAACGAGAGTGTTGTCCTCTGGCAAAATTCTGTAGAAGAAATCCACTCTGACAGGTATATATATATATATATATATATATATATATATATATATATATATATATATATATATATATATATATATGTGTATGTATGCATGCATGCACTCAAGGCCGGACTAAGCGCCTAACAGATGTAGTGTAGTGTATATGGATTTGTCCGAACGCAGTGCCGCCTCTTTGAGAAACTGAAACTGAAACTTCTCCTCTCAATGAGTTCCACAGAAGAACGAGAGAGAGAGAGAGAGAGAGGGAGAGAGTTGGGGAACTGGTAATATAAGGAGGAATTTTCGTCATAAAAACTGGTGATTGTAGACATTTTTATTTTCACATTTCAATATCAACATTTAAAAGGTAGAAGAGGAAGGGGTTAATGGTGAATTGTGTGAAGCCTGGTATAAGGAGGGCGGAATAACAGATGGATATTTCAAATAAATGTTTCAGTACACTGACAGAAAATTACGTAATGAACTTCGTAAATGTAGATTCAGTTTCAGTTCAGTAAATGTAGAGTGATGGACTAGAGGTAACGCGTCCGCCTAGGAAGCGAGAGAATCTGAGCGCACTGGTTCGAATCATGGCTCAGCCGCAGATAATTTATCCCCCGGCCCTCCACTAGACCTTGAGTGGTGGTGTGGACGCTAGTCATTCGGATGAGACGATTAACCAAGGTCCCGTGTGCAGCATGCACTCAGCGCACTTAAAAGAACCCACTGCAACAAAAAGGGTTGTTCCTGGAAAAAAAATCTGTAGAAAATCCACTGCGACAGGAAAAACAAATAAAACTGCACGCAGGAAAGAATACAAAACAATGGGTGATGCTGTAGTCTAGCGACGCGCTCTCCCTGGGAACAGCAGCCCGAATTTCACACAGAGAAATCAGTTGTGATAAAAAAAAGAAAAGAAATACAAATACAAATAAACAGAGAAGTCGTTAACCCAGACAAGAGAAACAACTGATAATGAAAATAGAAAGTCGAACTGATCATCGTTCACGGTGACTTATGGTGACACATTTTCGTGCCGATAAGGCTTCATCAAACCACACACACAAAAAACAAACAAACAAACAAAAAACAAAAAAAAAAAAACAAACAAACAAAAAAACAAAACAAACCCAAACCAAAACAAAAGACAACAACAAACAATCAAAAACAAACAAACAACAATACAAAACTGTATGCTTAACTGTCGCTTCTTCTTTGGAGAAGCAATCGCAGAAAAAGACGAACTGCGCACGCAGTGACGCCTCCTTCAGCTACTGAAACTGAAACTGAAACTGAAACTGTGCTGTTCTCCTTTCCTCAGCTCAATGGATTACGCATATCTACTCTGGAACCTACCTTTATAAACAAAACAAAAAAACAACAACAACGTCTTCAATTCTCAAAAGCCGTGTGTTCATTGACGCCTTCAGACCTCGTTGCAAACACAATGAAAATGCTTTTATGCTAATCACCAACGAAAATATCAAAAGAGAGATCACATAAAATTGCGCGTGTGTGATCACTGCTGTATCATGTAAGCTCTGAGAGAGACAGAGAGAGAGAGAGAGAGAGAGAGAGAGAGACAGACAGACAGACAGAGACAGACAGACAGACAGACAGACAGACAGACAGAGGTAAACAGCCATACACCCTGTGATTCTTTCCAAGCGAGGTGCACAGGTGGAAATCCCGTGATCTTTTCAAAAAATAATGAGATCTACAAACAGAGGGGCCGTTTTGTTTTGTTGTTTGGTTCTGATAATTCAACACTCAAATATCACACACAGCACACACACACACACACAGAGACACACACACACACACACACACACACACACACACACACACAGACACAGACACACACACACACACACACACACACACACATGTCCCGTCTACCAACATAGCTAAACAACAACAACAACAACAACAACCAGCGTGAACAGAAGCAGGCATGGAAACACAGAACACGTCTACGGAAGCATCACGACAAAATTGTTTTCAAATAATCATGTAAAGACTTCGTTTTCTTAGTTCACTTAGGGACTCAAGAATCAGATCTGAGGCTGGCTACCTGAGAAGAGAGACAAGAAGAATGCCAAACCCACTCTTCCTTTGAAAACATGTCAAAGAAGTCATACAACTGCATGTAGACATGGTTTTCGATAATAATAATTATTAAACCAACGCCACCAGCAACAACTAACGAAAAAGTCATGAAATACACGCAAACTCAGTTTTTAAATACAACAAGAACAACAACAGCAACAACAACCGCTACCAATACTAATACTAATAATAGTCATCATCATCGTCATCATCATTATCATCATGATAATCATAATCAATTCAGCTAAGCAGATGCCTGAGCAGCTGCATAGCCCAGCGCGGTTCATCAGGCCTTGGCTTTTGTTTTATCGTTAATAACAATGATGATGATGATGATGATGATGATGATGATGATGATGATGATGATGATGATGATGATAATAAACAGAAGGAGGATGAGAAGAAGAAGAAGAAGAAGAAGAAGAAGAAGAAGAAGAAGAGAAAAAAAGAAAGGTATTTTGTGAAACAGCTGTTTATACACACAGCGGTAACGACACTGAAAAATATCACCAAAATGTCAAATGCTTTTTTTTTCTTCTTATTTCCTTTCCTTTTCTTTTTCTTTTTTTCATTTCTGTTTTTATTTTCTTTCTTTTTCTTTCTTTCTTTCTTTCTTTTTTTCTTCCCAGTCCTGATTAACAGCTCTGCTGGGAAAGGGATGGATGGATGGACCTCCTCTTTAGGCGTCTGTGTCTGGTGTGATCCACCTCGTCCTCCTCCTCCTCCTCCTGCAACTTTATGTCCAGTTTGTTGATGACGGCACGCAGCATGGACTTCAGTTCCTTCAGTTCCGTGGATTCTTCTGCTCTCTGCCTTCCTCCCTGCAGTGAGGCATGAGGGAATTGTTGGCGTTAGTTGGGGGGCTGCGGAGATTGTGGTTGCAATGGCTGCATGTTTTGTTTTATTATATATATATATATATATATATATATATATAGATAGATTATTTTATTATTTTTTTATCAGTCTATTTGTGTAAACAGACATTAACATAAAATTGATTATTGGTAGGTCAGGCAATGTTGTATATATATATATATATATATATATATATATATATATATATATATCCATCTATCTATCTAGATCTACACACACACACACACACACACACACACATATATATGTTTGTGCCTGCCTATGTGTGCGTATGTGCTAAGGTAGCTGTTAGATACACATGTATGTTAAAATGTATGTATGCAGTGTGTGTGTGTGTGTGTGTGTGTGTGTGTGTGTGTGTGTGTGTGTGTGTGTGTGTGTAGTCACATTTTGGTGTGTGTATGTAACATAGATATAATGTTTTATGTTAACAAAAGCATTTTTGTAAAGCACCTAGAGCAGATTTCTGGATAGTGTGCTATATAAGTATCCATCATCATCATCATTATTATTATTATTATTATTATTATTATTATTATTCACACGCCAATCATAGGGTAATACAGAAAAAAAAACCCAAAACCCAAAAAAACCATTCACCTGATGACTGGTGTCGTGATCACGTCTTTGCAGGGACTTGGTGATTAGGCTGGGCTGGCTGCTGAAGAAGCCGGCGATGAAGGCGAAGAGACGGGTGATGGGCGTGAAGACGCGCTTGATGCAGATGAAGCAGGTGGTGCCTTTGTCTTTGTCTTCGCTCTGCGGGTCCTGCTTGTTGGTCTGGGCCGTGTCTTTGTTGTTGTCTTTGTTCTGAGAGTCCTGGTTGCTAGGCTCGACCTTGTCTTTGTTCTCTTTGCTCTTCGAGTCCTGGTTGGTGGGCTGGACCGAGTCTTTGTTGTCTTTGTTCTGCGGGTCTTGGTTGTTGGGCTGGACCGTGCCTTTGTTGTCTTTGTTCTTCGGGTCCTGGTTGGTCTTGATCGTCTTTTGCTTGGCGAAAGTCTTGCGCCGGATGAAGGCGGGCATTACCTCCTCTATGTTCAGCACCAGCTCCACCTGGTGGTTAGAACATTCAGATGCTGTTGTTTAATGTCCAGTCGACCACAACGGATCGTATTTGACATTCCTGATTTTTTTTTCTCTCCTCCTTGCAAAAATTCTTTAAAAAGGCAAAGCAAACTATATTTACAATATAGACATTTTAACAACACCATACACAAGGTCTATGATATATAGATCAATGCT
>NC_134881.1:39763409-39765909 GCF_041734735.1 Babylonia areolata | reverse complement strand
AATAATAATATGTATAAGGCGCAAAAACTTGATGAAGTCAACTATAAGCGTACAAAATAGAATTTAAAAAAATGAATATATAGATAACTAACTAAATAATAATAATTAAAAAAAAATGAATAAATAATATAATAATAATAATAATGACAATAATAATAAGATAAAAAAAATATATATATAAAAAAGACAACAATGATGATAAATAAGCAAATAAATGTAAAAGAATGCAGGCACACATTCACACATACACACACATATGCATAACAGATATGCACCAAACATGCAGTTTCACAGATATGAAAGCACAGTCAAATACACATAAACGTACATGAGCCCTAACACACACACACACACTCACACACACACACACACACACACACACACACATTACCCTGCAACCCCTCTACCCCCCTCCACACACTCATTTCTAGGCTACGTATCGCAGCTTCCACGGTACGCATGCTCGGTAGAGTAAATGCAACAACACTCCCAGATCGCAGCTTCCACGGTACGCATGCTCGGTAGAGTAAATGCAACAACACTCCCAGATACCACCGCCGGTCATGCCGAAGCAAAACCTGCATGGAACAAAGTCTCATATTGTTTTGTTTTGTTTTGTCTTGTTTTTCAGCTTAAAGGTTAAAGGCCCTATCGTCTTTTATGGCCAATGGTGCATTTGAGTCATATCCACTGTGTCCAGCGCTCGGCAACAACACTCTCAGAAACCACTAACAGGCCTGCATTGTGTGTGTGTGTGTGTGTGTGTGTGTTTTCATTTTCATTTTTATTTCATTTACTTTTTTTTAAAAATTACATTAATTCTTTTTGTCCTTTGTGTATTATGAAATAGAAATACCCTTGCAAGTTGATAATCACTGAAGTTCATTGCAACTGCCTAATGTGTTAAGTATGCAATATTCCTATAGTGACATATGTGAACCGTGCAAATTTTTTTTTTTATCAAACATCATGTTTCAATGAAAGAAATATAACCTTCATTTCAAGGGAAATCAAACAAACAAACAAAAACAAAAAATCCTAATCAACGAACATAAACAACCATACGCACACACACACACACACACACACACACACACACACACACACACACACACACACACACACACACACACACACACACACACACACACACACACACTTTTTCGCAGCCTGTAAAGAAACAACCACCACTGACATATTTGTATCCCGTGTCTCTCATACACTCGTTGAAGCTGATGACCAGCAGCAGGGCCGTGACATAGATGGTCCACTCTATCAGGTTGACCAAGCCCAGTTTTAAGTAGGCCAGCGTGGCTTGGTAGATTTGCAGCAGCTGTAACAGCAGTCAACCCACCATTAGACCCCTGCCCCCGCCTCACCCCCACAACCCACCCTACCCCTCCCACACCCCCCAAAAAGAGAAGAAGATCCTGATGTTGCTGACTGATGATTATTACATTACCGTATTTGACCGATGTAAAGGCCAGATACTTTTTTTCTGTCACTTTAAACTCTTGCGTCGCTAAATGTATGCATCTCATATATGATAGTCAGTCGTGTCCGACTATGACCATCAGAACGGCAGAGGAGGCAACTGCTGTTCCAACTATTTGGGCTAGAATTTGATTATAGTGGAGAGTGTCTTGCCCAAGTACATCCCCACTCTCTCGGCCAAGAGGGTTTTAGGACAGTCGGCGTTGGGATGGTTCCCAAAGGCCAACTAGCCCACAAGGCTGCAGCTCTAAGAGGCAGTGCAATTTTGCCTCCTAGTTTGAGAGTCATAGTCCTTCACAAAAGACAAAGCTGTAAATGGTTTCCCACTGACTGGAGAAACCATTGATAATACAGCTCTCACTTTGCTGTTGGCCCAAATGTAAAGTTATGTCAATCTGTGATATAAGCCGAGTGTTGGACCATGCAGCTCATAGCGTATAGTTAAAACCTGATTGACATTGATACTTATTGTTCAGCCAACCGCACAGGGCCATATCAGGAATGCTCAACTGAATTCTTCAAAAAAAAGAAGAAAAAAAAAATCCTACAAAACAGCACACAGTTCAGGACATGATGTTATCACCTCTTGACTGCCAACAACGTATTACGTACGTGCGTAGTGACGTCACTGATGACGTCATCAGAAAAAGGGAAATAGCTCTGGAAAGCTGAAAACTCACACAGTTTTGATCTAGAGTGGTATATTATCTCCAGACCGTTTTCTCAGTTTTAGGGCTTATTGTTTTGGATAATGTTTTATGACCTGAAACACCACTTTCTACTGTTTTCCCCCCTGGTACTGAAGGGGTTTTAACTCACTCAGTACGGCCAGTCCTCTCTTCTCCTCTACACAGACCCCTCGGATGTCCAGTGGGTGTCTCAATGACACAACCTTTAGCTTCCGTCGTCAGAATTGTGGTATTCTTTGTCAACAGTCACCTCTTCAATATAAGAGCCTTCCGCTTGCAATATTTTGATGGTGGTAATTGGGGTGAAACGCTGTTAA
>NC_134881.1:39733409-39750909 GCF_041734735.1 Babylonia areolata | reverse complement strand
CCAGGTCCAGGCAGTTGTAGCCCTCTGTGTCCTCCTGCGCCACATCGGCATCCCAGTCCAGGAGCAGCTCCACCACCCGGAGGTGTCCAGAGCGTGCTGCCAGGTGGAGTGGGGTTGTCTGGTTTGCAGTAAGCAATGGAACAGTGTCACTTTCAATGTAACAGTTTTAGCTTTCACTTTCACTTTCAAGAGGTGGCCTGTTTACAGTAAACAATGGAACAGTGTCACTTTCACTTTGACTTTCAAGGTGTGGTCTCTTTACAGTGTGCAACGGAACAATGTCACTTTCAATAAAACGGTTTTACTTTCACTTTCAATGGGTGGTTTGTTTACAGTGTGCAACGGACCAGCGTCACTTTAACTTTCAATCTCACACTTTCACTTTCGCTTTCATTTTACACTTTCACTTTCGCTTTCAAGTGGTGGTCTGTTTACAGTGTGCAACGGAACAGTGTCACTTTCAATTTCAATGTCACACTTTCACTTTCAGTTTAAACGGGTGGTCAGATTACCATGTACAGTGTGACAGTGTCACTTTTACTTTCACTTTCAAGGGATGGTCTGTTTACAGTGTGCAACAGAATGTGAAATTGAAAGCGTTACATTGAAAGTGCAAGTGACACTGTTCTGCTGTTTACAGTGTGCAACAGAACAGTGTCACTTGCACTTTCAATGTAACGCTTTCAATTTCACATTAACTTTCAAGGCTTTCAAGGAAAGGCCATACTAAGCATGCAATGGAACAGTGCCACTTTCACTTTCAATGTAACAGAGTCACTTTCACTTCCACTTTTAAGGGGCGGTCTGTTTACAGTAAGCTTTCAATGTAACAGTTTCACTTTCACTTTCAATGTAACAGTTTAATTTTCACTTTCAAGGAAAGGTCAAACTAAGAATGCAATGTAACAGTTCCACTTTTAGTGAAGTGTGCTGACTGATCTGTATATATCACACAGTATCTTCTTTAAGGGAGGAAAGGAAAAGAATAGGTGGAAGCAGATGCCAGACATACACAAGGACCCCTGGTCAGACTTTGAGAGCCTCCCAAATTAGGATGTGACGATGAACCGAGGTCCCGTGTGTAGCATGCAATTAGCACACGTAAAAGAACCAACGGCAACAAAATGGTTGTACCTGGGAACATTCTATAGAATAATCCAGGAAGTAGTCTAACTTGCTGACAGAAATAAAGGAGGTGCTCTCACTCAGCAATACGATACGATACGATACAAACGATACGATACGATACGATACAATGCTATGTAATGCCATGCGATATAATACAAGACAGATTAATACAAGACAAGAGAATACAACACAATACAATACGATATAATACAATACGACACAATACAATACAATACAGTTAAGAAAAATAATTACATAAATAGAATACAATCAAATACATAAACAGGTAATGAAACATAAAAAAAGATACACGGAAGGTGTTGTTGTTGTTTTTGTTTTGTTTTGTTTTGTTTTTTTGTCCATTTGAAGGATCATGCTTTTTGGCTATCAAACAGACGGGCGCAATAGCTGGGTGGTTAAAGCGTTGGACTGTCAATCTGAGGGTCCCGGGTTCGAATCACGGTGACGGCGCCTGGTGGGTGAAGGGTGGAGATTTTTACGATCTCCCAGGTCACCATATGTGCAGACCTGCTAGTGCCTGAACCCCCTTCGTGTGTATATGCAAGCAGAAGATCAAATACGCACGCTAAAGATCCTGTAATCCATGTCAGCGTTCGGTGGGTTATGGAAACAAGAACATACCCAGCATGCACATCCCCGAAAACGGAGTATGGCTGCCTACATGGCAGGGTAAAAACGGCCATACACGTAAAAGCCCACTCGTGTGCATACGAGTGAACGTGGGAGTTGCAGCCCACGAACGAAGAAGATGAAGAAGAAGAAAAAGAAGAAGAAGAAGAAGGCTATCAAACGTTGTGAACAAACACACACACAAACACAAGTAAGTTAAGGGACAAGACACCTTTAAAACTGAATGATGACAAAACGAAACCAGACCTTTTTGTTTGTGTCAGTGGCTTCAACGGGGGCATGGCTGTTCAGCAGCAGACTGCAGGATTTGGTCCTTCCTTGGGACGCCGCCAAGTCCAGGGGGGTCCACTGACTGTGGTTCCTGTGGTGGGCAGACAACACATGAAGGTCTATTCGCTCCAACACTCACTCACTCACACACACACACACACACACACACACACACATACCTTGTCGACACGTTCGCTCCAAGCTCCAACACACACACACACACACACACACACACACACACACACACACACACACGCACACACACATTTTTTAAAATTAATTTTTTGTTTGTGTGTGTGTGTGGGGGGGGGGGGGGTATCCTTTTTTTTTCTTTTTTTTCTCAAGGCCTGACTAAGCGCGTTGGGTTACGCTGCTGGTCAGGCATCTGCTTGGCAGATGTGGTGTAGCGTATATGGATTTGTCCGAACGCACTGACGCCTCCTTGAGCTACTGACACTGATATTGATACTTTATGGTCCACCAATTTCCAGTGGCAAGACTAAGTCGAGACGACTGGAGGATGAGCACGGATGCAGTGGATGACCAAGATATCCTTTCGGTGTCTCATCTTGCTCTCTGCACTCCACAGTGCGTTGCTGTAACCGCCTTCCTCTCCGTTGAACCGATAGGTTTCTTCCGCAGATTCTGCTGGATCCAGACTTCGCATACATTGGTAGACACACCCCGGGGGCCATCTGCGTGTGGCATGCACACAGCACGGTGGAGCTAGATGGCCGTCGGTGGCTCTCCTGAGCCGACGCCCTTTTATGGATCTTTTATGGATCTCCATAAGGGTGTCTAGCCACCCGCCTCACCAGTCCCGGAAGGGAGCGGTGGGAGTGCCGGTTTAGTCGTCGGCAACCTGACCCTGAACAGGTTGTACTGGATTACAGGTTACCAGTAGCAGATCTAATGACCTGACCTGACTGCATATTGATACTGATACTGATACACACACACATACCTTGCCGACACGTTCGCTCCAAGCTCCAACACACACACACAGACACACAGACACAGACACACAGACACACAGACACACACACACACACACACACACACACACACCTTGCCAACACGTTCGCTCCAAGCTCCAGCAGCACCTGAACCACTTGGCTGTGACCGCACTGTGCTGCAAGGTGCAGCGGGGTGTTGGCGTCGTTGTCCTCGTCGTGAAGACCTTTCGCAGGCTTCTCCCTCCCCACGATCTCACGCACTATGCTGGAAAACGGAAGCCAAGGTCGACTTCAAAATGATGAACTGCGAACGCCCCAGTTCATATAATTTTCTGACACATCCGAACACTCGACATGTCTCCAGATCAATATTCTCATCAAAAACAATCTAGACAAGCACTACATACACTACTCTGTTTATACAATAGAACACCTAACTAAACAAGCAAACAAAGCATTGCATACTTTACGAAGAACATTCAAAGCTATCAACATCAATCCAGGTACCATATCTAAACTATATGATACTTTGATAACGCCAATATCGATTTATGGGGCGGAGGTATGGTTACCTTACCAAGTCAAACCGGATGATTCTTTCGATTTAGCACATCTTTTTGACGACTGCTTATCGAATAAGTTTCCACATGAAAAATTACACATTAAATTCTGTAAGCAATTACTTGGAGTACACAAAAAAGCTATGGTGCTTCCTGTGTTAGGTGAACTGGGCAGATTCCCAATAAGTTTAAAGATAATGTGCCAAATTATTACATATTGGATTCACATTATTCAATTACCAGAAACTTCCCTCATCAACAAAATATATAAGTCCATGTACCAACAAGAAAATACAACTTCCCCATGGTTGATTTTTGTTAAAAAGATACTCGAAATTATAGGCCTTGATCACATTTGGAAAAATCAATTCACATTCAACGTACATAGACTGAAATACGTCGTGTATAAAAAATTAGAAAATGAATATATCAAATACTGGAAAGAGAAAAGAGAAAAAACATTAAAGCTAAAATTTTACAATACGATTGTAGCAGAATACAAAACTGAAACCTACCTTTTAAATATATCAGATACAAAACACAGACAAGCTTTAACGAAACTCAGAATAAGCGCGCATGACCTAAAGATTGAGAAAGGTAGATATTTAAATATTCCACAAGAAGACAGATTGTGCAACAAATGTAACATCCTGGAAGACGAAATCCATCTTCTTGATCATTGTGTTAAATATGAAACCTTAAGGCAACAATTTTTAAAGGATATTCAAAATTCGAATAACACAGGACATATTCCCAGTCAGGTGATGCTAACAGATGATGAATATATACAAACAAGATTAGGAAAATTTGTGTATGAATGCTGCTGCAATTTACCGCATTAACTGATTGATAAATTGTGTGTTTTTCATTCGTTCATTCATTTACCATTGCAATTGTGTCTTATAAACCTTCCGGTTTCATGACAATAAAATCTATTCTATTCTATTCTATTCTATTCAATCCTGGCATGTACTTCAGACTCATTTGTCTGTAATTATGATTTATTCTAGACAGACACTCGTCTAAATCATTGGTGAATTCCGGTACATTGTTTACGAAACATGCACCAAAATGAATTTTCACATACTGGGAACAGCAATGAGTGTTCTGTTTTCTGTACAACTCACTTTGTACGACCAAGCTTTGCAGCAAGGTGGAGAGGGGTCTGCTTCTCTTCGTTCTTACTGTTGATGGCTGCACCACGCTTCAGCAGTTCCTGTTGGAACAAAATCAACCGATTAATCAATTACATTATTTTTTTTTTACCCCTTTCTCGCGAAAACCACAAGGAAAACTGACATGAGGGTGATACAACAGCGTGAAATAGTGCAATAGTGAAATAGCCTATTCGTATTCGTGAGTTCGTAAACGCATAACCTGACAATTAAGCATATAATTTTTTACTGTAGCTTGATGAAGCCTTATATACACGAAAGTGTGTCTTCACAAGTGGCTGAGAACGTTGATGTTTTTGACTATTTGCATTCACTATCAGTTGTTTCGCTTGTCAGTTTAACGACAAAACCAAAGGTGTGGTTAACTAATGGCTGGCTGTGAGAACAAAACCAGAGGTGTGGTTAACTAATGGCTGGCTGTGGGAACAAAACCAGAGGTGTGGTTAACTAATGACTGGCTGTGGGAACAAAACCAGAGGTGTGGTTAACTAATGACTGGCTGTGGGAACAAAACCAGAGGTGTGGTTAACTAATGACTGGCTGTGGGAACAAAAACAAAGGAGTGGTTAACTAATGACTGGCTGTGGGAACAAAAACAAAGGTGTGGTTAACTAATGACTGGCTGTGGGAACAAAAACAAAGGAGTGGTTAACTAATGACTGGCTGTGGGAACAAAAACAAAGGTGTGGTTAACTAATGACTGGCTGTGGGAACAAAAACAAAAGTGTGTTCACACTGTTGAATGTCAGACACAGCCGGCTGCTGGCTAAAGGTGTGTGTGAACTCGGCAAACCCCTCTCCTTTTTCACAGGGAGAGACACCGAGAGGCATTGAACATACCGAACATAGTGAAACATGTTTACCTTTACCATGCAACGAAGACACCTATCAGAATGGCAATGAATGAATTTATCTTGGCGTTGTAATGTAGACCTTTATCAGAATGATACAAACCATCTTTTGATTGGCGATGAAATATAGACCTCTATCAGAATGGTAATGACCATTATTTGCTTGACAAAGTAATGTTGATCTCTCAGAATGGTGATGACCACAGTCAGTGTGACAAAATGATGTAGACCTCCATCAGAATGATATAGACGATAGTTACCTTGTCAATGTTCTTTAGACCCCTACCAGAAGGGTACAAACCACATTTACACTGACGATGAAATGCAGACATCTGTCTGAATGGTTCAGACCATGTTGACCCTGACAATACAATGCAGACCTTAATCAGAACAGTAATGGCCCTATTTAGCCTGGTAGTATCAGTATCAGTAGCTCGAGGAGGCGTCACTGCGTTGGGTCAAATCCATATACGCTACACCACATTTGCCAAGCAGATGCCTGACCAGCAGCGTAACCCAACGCGCTTAGTCAGGCCTTGAGAAAGAAAAGAAAAAAAAGGAATAAAATGTAAAAAAAAAGAAAAGAAAAAAAGGAATGTTGACTTCTCTCGAAATGGTAGTGTTCACTTTTACCTTGATTATATGATATATAGACCTCTATTAGAATGGTTCATACCATACTTACTCTGACGATGTTATGTAGACCTCTGTCAGAATTATACAAATCATATTTGTCTTGATATCATAACGACCATTGGTAGCTTGACAATGTAATGTAAATTTCTAACAGAATGGTACAGGCCACAATTACATTCATAGTGTAATGTAGACTCAGAATGTTGCAGTCCATATTTACACTGACAATGTAATGTAGACCCTGTCAGAATGACCCCATTTACCTGGACAATGTAGCTAAGACCTCTAACTTAAAATGACCCCATTTACCTTGACAATGTAGCATAGACCTCTATCAGAATGACCCAATTTACCGAGACAATGTAGCTAAGACCTCTGTCAGAATGACCCAATTTACCTTGACAATAATAGCGTCGACCTATCTCAGAATTACCTATTTTACCTTGACAATGTAGTGTAGACCTCTATCAGAATGACTGAATATACCTTGACAATGTAGCGTGAGTTCTATCAGAATGACCCAGTTTACCTTGACAATGACCCAGTTTACCTTGACAATGTCCAGATGACCCCGCCGGACAGCGATGTGAAGAGGACTGTTCCCGTACCGGTCCCTTGTGTTGATCAGTGTTTTCAGCTGAGTATCAGACAGCAGTTTCTGCAAACATACACAAATGTACCAAAACATATGGTACAAACAATTATGTGTTTACAGACATGTGTGGATGTAATAAAATGAACATCATCACATGGACACATTCACTGTTGCTCTTTTTTTTTTACACTCATCCACACACAAACACATGCATGATGTATGCAAGCATATATACATACAAACTTTTGTATAGAATATATCTATATCTAAATTGCATATATGTAGATTAATAGATACCCCGGATCCAACCACTGGCACCAGCTGGATCTAATCTTGTCTAGGAAGCAAGATCTCAACGGTGTGCTCAACACAAGAAGCTTCCATAGCGCTGATTGTGACAATGACCACATACTCATCCGCTCCAAGCACAGAATGCATCATTCCAAATCCAAAAGCCGCCCACGTATCAACGCTTGCCGATCAACAGACCCGGCCAAAGTTCAGGAGTTTTGGGGAATCCTTGGTACATCATTGGAGAATGGCGTTGCAGAAGCTTCGAGCGTGGACGCCAAGTGGAAACATGTGCGCGATGCTGTCTACCAGTCAGGGATGACAGCGTTTGGAAGAAAGGAGCAGAGAAATGAGGACTGGCAAGCTAGAAGAAAATGAAACCAGCAGTGGAGACCAAACGTACGGCACGCCCAGCACATGAAAGGCATCCTCGCCAAGCTACACGGGATGCACTAAGGTCTGCACGCAGCATGTGTCAGCAGACAGCTTGGCGCTGCGCAGAGCATACAGTCTGCAGCAGACTCTGGAAACACGGGCAGCATGTACTCGGGCATCAAGAAAGCAACCGGTCCAATCGTCTCCAAGACCTCACCCCTGAAGTCCAAGACAGGAGAGAACATCACTGATCAATGAAAGCAGATGGAGAGATGGGTAGAGCACTACCTAGAGTTATACTCCACGCAAAACATAGTGTCAAAAGCAGCCCTGAGCGTTATTCAAGAGCTGTCTGTCATGGAAGAGTTGGATGCAGAGCCAACTGAAGAAGAGCTGAGCAGGGCCATAGACTGTGTGACATTTGGAAAGGCCCCAGGAGAGGACGGGATAACTCCTGAGGTGATCAAATGCGGGAAAGCAGCATTGCTTCACGATCTGCATAAATTACTTTGTATGTGCTGGAGGGAGGGCTCTGTACCACAGGACATGCGAGATGCGAAGATCGTGACCCCGTACAAGAACAAGGGCGATTGCAACGACTGTAACAGCTACCGGGTCATCTCTCTACTCAGAATTGTCGGCAAGGCCTTTGCAAGAGTCATCCTGACCCGATTGCAAGTTCTGGCAGCACACCAGTGTGGGTTTAGGGCAGGCAGCTCTACCATAGACATGATATTATCCGTCAGACAGCTGCAGGAAAAATGCCGAGAGCAAAATTAACCACTCTACATCGCCTTCATTGACCTGACAAAGGCCTTTGATCTAGAGAGCAGGAGCGGACTGTTTACACTTCTGAGGAAGACAGGCTGTCCCCCGAAATTACTGGCCATTGTTGAATCCTTTCATAAGGACATGTACAGCACAGTGTGCTACAATGGAGCACTGTCTGACCCGTTCCAAATAAGCTGTGGTGTCAAGCAGGGTTGCGTGCTCGCCCTAACACTTTTTGGCATATTTTTCTCCATGCTTCTGTCATATGCGTTCGCAAATAACGAAGGGGGAGTTTACCTACACACAAGATCTAACGGAAAACTCCTCAACCTGGCCAGACTCACAGACAAGACCCAAGTCAGGCGTGCCACCATCAGAGAGGCTCTCTCTGCCGATGACGCTGCACTGCACCCTCCTCCACTAATCCTCAGTTGACCGGTTTCAGCATCTGGGGTCCACAATAACCTCTCTCTCTCTTGATCCAGAGGTCAACTCAGGAATTGCGAAGGCCGCCGGGGTCATGTCCAATCTTCAGAAGAGGGTGTGGTCAAACAAAAACTTGACGGTGAACACTAAGATGCAAGTGTACAGAGCTTGCGTTCTAAGCACCCTACTGTACTCGAGTGAAACATGGACTATAATACTCTGCGCAAGAGAAGAGACAAAACAGTTTCCATCTCCAATGCCTCAGACGGATTCTTGGAATCCGATGGCAGGACAAGATCCCAGACACTGAAGTGCTTGAGAGTGCAGGCTTGCCAACTGTTTTTGCCCTTCTGAGTCAACGCCGTCTTCGCTGGCTCAGTCATGTTCGCTGAATGGATGAAGGCCGCGTCCCAAAAGATCTGCTGTACGGGGAACTATCAGAGGGATCTAGGCCCCAAGGCCGCACCCAACTAAGATTCAAAGACACTTGCCTGAAAGACCTGAAAAGTACAGGTATTGATGTGCTGTCCGGGGAAAGCCTTGCGGACTCACGTGGACCCTGGAAATCTGCCATTCAGAGAGGGGCGAAACAAGCAGAGAGAAGCCGCAATGACTCGCTGAGGAGAAAAAGAGCCACGCGCAAGTCATACTCTGTAAACCAAGCAGCATCTACCTATATCTGTCCCACATGCAGCAGAGATTGCTACAGCAGGAAGTGCAATGCCCGGCAGTGACTACATTTCTGGTGCAGCCATTGTCTCTCGAGATGGAAGGAGGCTGACAAGATAGATAGAGAAGTAGATGTGTGTGTGTGTGTGTGTGTGTGTGTGTGTGTGTGTGTGTGTGTGTGTGTGTGTGTGTGTGTGTGTGTGTGTGTGTGTGTGTGTTTGTTTGTTTGTTTCTTCGCCCACCGACAAAGAAAAAATATGGACATACACACACAAACAACAACAACAACAACAACAAAAACCAAATCGGTTCATCGAGTGGATTCCTCACAAAGACTACTTTTGTCTCTGTATTGTAGTCTGCCTGTTACATATCTGAGAGCACATGTAAATGCTCCTGTGCTCAGATTTTTTTTTTTATAATTTACTTTGTCATTCATTCATCAATTGATTGATTGATTCATTCATTCATTCACCAACTCATATACATCCATTCACTATGTTTACCTGTTCATCTGTTCCACCACCAAGCCTCCTCCACCCCCACCCCCACCCCCCCACACACCCCCAACCCTTCGACATTTCATTGCGACAAGGCCCTTTACCCTTTACCTTAAGCACTTCCAGCCTGTTCTTCTGTTCCACCACCAAGCACCCAGCCTCCCCCCCCCCCCCCACACACACACACCCTGAACCCTTCGACATTTCATTGCGACAAGGCCCTTTACCCTTTACCTTAAGCACTTCCAGCCTATTCTTCTGTTCCACCACCAAGCCCCCCCCCCCCCCCCCCCACACACACACACACACACACACACACCCGAACCCTTTGACATTTCATTGCGACAAGGCCCTTTACTCTTTACCTTAAGCACTTCCAGCCTGTTCTTCTGTTCCACCACCAAGCACCCCCCCACGCCCCCCACACCCGAACCTTTCGACAGTTCATTGCGACAAGGCCCTTTACCCTTTACCTTGAGCACTTCCAGCCTGTTCTTTGCAGCAGCCAGATAGACTACAGTTCTGTCGTTCTTGTCCACAGCGGTCCCGTCTGCCTTGTTCTTCAGCAAGGACCCCACCGTTTCTACGTGGCCATTTCTGGCAGCCAACAGCAATGGCGTGTAGTTGTCCTTGTCACGTCGTTCGATATTCGCCTTTCTGAAAGTTGAAATTCTTCTTCTTCTTCTTCTTCGTCCGTGGGCTGCAACTCCCACGTTCACTCGAATGTACACGAGTGGGCTTTTACGTGTATGAATGTTTCCCCCCCCCTCCCGCCCCCCCCCCGCCCCCCGCCATGTAGACAGCATACTCCGTTTTCGGGGGTGTGCATGCTGGTTTGGTTATGTTCTTATGTTCTTGTTTCAATAACCCACCGAACGCTCACATGGATTACAGGATCTTTAACAGTACGAACGCGCGTTGGGTCACGCTGCTGGTCAGGCATCTGCTTGGCAGATGTGGTGTAGCGTATATGGATTTGTCCGAACGCAGTTACGCCTCCTTGAGCTACCGATACCGATACTAACGTGCGTATTTGATTTTCTGCTTGCCTATACACACGAAGGGGGTTCAGGCACTAGCAGGTCGGCACATATGTTGACCTTGGAGATAGGAAAAATCTCCACCCTTTACCCACCAGGCGCTGTTACCGAGATTCGAACCCAGGACCCTCAAACTGAAAGTCCAACGCTTTGAGCATTCGGCTATTGCGCCCGTCAAAGTTGAAATGATTTCACGACTAGACCTGTGAGCCATGGACACAAGGGATGGTACCAAGCATGGTGAAGCGGAGTGGAGTTTTGGTTCATGCCCCGGCCCCCGTCACACAATGCTGGTGACTGTAGACAGTTTGTTGAAATAATCATTTTGCATGTTAATCGGTTGAAAGGTAGGAGAGGAGGGGGTGGTTGGGGGAAGGGGGTGAATTGAGTTGGGGAAAACCGGGCACAAAGAGGGTTGAATCAAAGAAGAACATTTGAAAATGATGTATGTAAATGCTGTTACAGATAAATACTCAATGGACTTCGTAAAAAAAAAGAAGTCTTTAATTCAACAAAAGAAACAACAACGTTATCTGTCACTTGTGATGACTCACTTTCATGCCGGTAGGGCTTCAGCAAGTCACAGTCAAAAATGATATGTTTAGCTATCATATCACTGAAACAAATGCACTTGATATCAGGGCAATTTCCAGTCTGTAATGAATCAGATGATTGTCTGAAAATTCAACTTAAAACTGGTCTGCGAAACAGACCAAAGCATGGAATAGTTATCAGTTTCATACGTAAGTATTATTCTGTTTCGTTTGAATTGATTCTCTCTCGTTATCTCCATCCCACCATCATTATTCATTGTCCTTAATTTATATGCCGCCTTTTGAAATTAATCCCTTCCACTATCACTGATTAATATATCATCCC
The DNA here is from genome assembly GCF_041734735.1 of Babylonia areolata. NCBI lineage: Eukaryota > Metazoa > Mollusca > Gastropoda > Neogastropoda > Buccinidae > Babylonia > Babylonia areolata. Next base: position 39,739,136 of record NC_134881.1, on the reverse strand, counting down.
TTGAAATAATGTTCGGTTATCAATATATGATTATATCGCCTGTGAAATATTATTGATATGTCGCCTTTTCAAATAATTCCCTCACTACCATTAATCAACGTGTTGTTTGAAACAACCCTCATTCAATATTATGTACTTGTATTACTTCTTTGGAAATAAGCCCCTTTCACTATTATCCATCATTTTTTTAATGTTTGAAATGATTCCCTCTCACCATTGATATCATATTGTCTGATTCACAAATCTGCCCCTTCCTGTCTCTGTGGCTGCCTTCACCTCTACACTCCTTCTCGCTCACTACGATCAGCTTCGGATCCACTCTATTTACGCATACCCAGATTCAAACACTCGGCTATTGGCCGCCGTTGTTTCTCTGTCTCTGGACCTTGCAATTGGAATGAACTTCCTCTTTCGCTTCGTCAGAGTCTCCACACTCAGCTCTTTCAAGTCTGGCCTTAAAACCCACCTCTTTCCAAAATAGCCTCCCTTCCCTGCCTCTTCCTTGTCTTCAGTTTCTTCAGTTTTAGGGTTATGCATGCGTTTGAATGGCTGGTGCGAAAGCGCTTTGATTTGTCTCTGCACAAGATTCAGCGCTATATAAATATTATTATTATTATTATTATTATTATTATTATTATTATTATTATTTGAAATAACTCTCTCACTTAATGCCGTCTTTTGAAACAATTCCAAATCTCTCTTTTTCATCTCTCCTCTTTATTTCACAATAGCAGTTTTCTTTCTTTCTTTTCTTCATTATGTCTTTCTCTCTGTTCTTTCTTTCTTTCCTTTCTTTCTTCCTGTCTTTCTTTCTTTCTATATGTTCTGTCTTCCTTCCTTCTTTCTTTTCTTTATTCTCTCTTTCTCTCTGTTCTTCCTTTCCTTTCTTTCTTCCTGTCTTTCTATTTTTCTGTATTTTCTTTCTTCCTTCTTCTTCACTTCCTTTCTTTCTTTTCTTCATTCTCTCTTTCTCTCTGTTCTTTCTTTCCTTTCTTTCTTTCTATATTTTCTTTCTTCCTTCCTTCTTTCCTTTCTTTTCTTTATTCTTTCTCTCTGTTCTTTCTTTCCTTTCTTTCTTCCCGTCTTTCTTTTTTTTTCTATATTTTCTTTCTTCCTTCCTTCTTTCCTTTCTTTCTTTCTATCTTCTCTTCATTCTTTTCTTTCTCTCTGTTCTTTCTTTTTTCTTTCTTCCTGCCTTTCTTTCTATCTATATGTTCTTCCTTCCTTCTTTCCTTTCTTTCTTTCCTTCTTTCTTTTTTCCTTTCCGCTTCTCACCTGCCCAAAAGGAGCTCGACGACCTCTGTGTGGTTGAGAGAGGCGGCTTTGTGCAGAGCGGTGGCCTGGTCATCGTTCACCATGTCAATGCGAGCCGAGTAGTCCACCAGAAGACGTGCGGTGGAAATGTCCCCCGACATGGCCGTCAGGTGCAGTGGGAACATGTTGTACTTGCGAGGGCGGTTCACTTCAGCGCCTGTGGAACATTTACAGGTGTAAAAACAACAACAGCAACAACAACAACAAAACCCTTGAGCGTACAAAGTAAAACAACAACTACGACAACTTCTACTGCATCTGCTGCTGCTGCTGCTACTACTACTACTAAAATAATAATAATAATAATAATAATAATAATAATAATAATAATAATGATGATGATGATGATGATGATGATGATGATAAGAAGAAGAAGAAGACATTTGTATGGAGTTTTTATACGTCTCAAAGCATTTTAGAATGTCATTCAGACGAAACGTCCACAATAACACACACACACACACACACACACACACACACACACACACACACACATACAGAGAGAGAGAGAGAGAGAGAGAGAGAGAGAGAGAGAGAGAGAGAGAGAGAGAGAGAGAGAGAGAGAAATACACACACACACACACACACACACACACACACACACACACACTGTTCAGACATGCAAAAGCCTGAAACCCCTTCGTGCGCATGCGCATACAGAAGATCAAATCTGCATGTGGAAGATCCTGAAATTCATATCAGTATTTAGTGGGTCGTGGAATCAGGAATAAAAGACCATGTACCAGCATGCATACCCCCATCCGTATGGCTGCGTACATGGCGGGATGAAGACCATCAACCAACCTTGGAGTTGCAGTCCACAAAAGGAGAAGAAGGAGAATATAGCAGAGTATATTTCTGTTTGATCATAGCGTTTGGAAGCAATCTGGGCACTATGGGGTTGACAATGTAACAAGACCTAACGCCAGCACTGTTAGAATTGTGAACGTATACATCAGACTCACGATTATGTAAAAATTCACACACACACACACACACACACACACACACACACACACACACACACACACACACACACACACACACACACACACACACACACACACACACACAGAGTAACAGACACAGTAAATAAATATCTTGATATAAACAACAACAACAACAACAACAAAAACACTGCTACCAACGTTGTTCCAACACCATTCTGGCCACTTCACAATGGCCGCTTTCGACAGCAAGGTGAAGACATGTGCTGCCCTCTGTGTCATGATCCAACACCATCTGTAACGACCCAACCGACCATAGGCTCAAATCACAGCTTCCAGAACCGACAAAGCACATCTCGTCCTTACAGCCCAGCCGTTTAAGTGCTGAATACCCATCAGTTCTTTAAAAAAAAAAAAGAGAGAGAGAGAACCCCCTCCCAAAGGTCAAGAAGTTGACCAATCACAGTGTACTAAGACCCATTTATACACGTCCTTCCTTAGTCAACCTGACAACACTTATAACAATAGCACACTCATTACGATAACACAATCATTACAATAACACACATTGCAATAACACACTCATTACAATAGCACACTCATAACAACAACACACATTACAATAGCACACTCATTACAGTAACACACTCATTACAATAACACACATTATAATAGCACATTCATTACAATAGCACACTCATTACAGTAGTACACTCATTACAATAACACACATTACAATAGCACACTCATTTCAACAACACACTCATTACAATAACACGCATTGCAATAACACACTCATTACAATGACACACATTATAATGACACACTCATTACAATAACACGCTCGTTACAATAACACAGCCATTACAATAAGACACATTAGAATAACACACTCATTTCAATATCACACATTATAATAACATACTCATTACAATAACACACTCATTACAATAACACACATTACAATAGAACACTCATTACAATAGCACACTCATTGCAATACACACATTACAATAACACACTCATTACAATAACACACATTGTAATAGCACACTCATTACAATAACAGGCTCATTACAATAACACATCCATTGCAATAAGACACATTAGAATAACACACTCATTACAATATCACACATTATAATAACATACTCATTACAATAACACACTCATTACAATAACACACATTACAATAACATACTCATTACAATAGCACACTCATTGCAATACACACATTACAATAACACACTCATTACAATAGCACACTCATTGCAATACACACATTACAATAACACACTCATTACAATAACACATATTGTAATAGCACACTCATTACAATAGCACACTCATTACAATAACACACATTGTAATAGTACACTCATTACAATAGCACACTCAGTACAACAGCTCACTCATTACAATCACACACTCAACACACTCATTACAACAACCTCCAATTAGTCCTGAACGAACAAACATTGTGACACTGCTTGTTGGGCTGGTTGGCGTTGGGTGATTGGTCGAAAGTTTTCTGGGGAAAATGGGTGATGGAGGTGACTGTGAATGTGTCAGTTAAAACAAAACAAAACAAAACAAAACCTGCTATCATTTTTTTAATGAATGGAAACATGTGTTTATATGTTTAAAAAAAAAAAGTGGTCGTTTTAAAATGTATTTGCAGATAGTTGTCTCCCGAGTTTATATATATATATTTTTTGGCATCCATTAATGTGATATTTTAATTACACAAAATGCCATTGAAGAATTTATGATAAAAAAATGATAATTTTATCATAGTGTCTCTTATTCTGAAATTGCGCTTTTTAGTTTTGTAGTTTTTAGTTTTTCTTTAAGACACATGTTATAATTTCTTCTACCGGAAATAGCGCTTCTTAGTTTTCTTTAAAATACATGTTATGAGTTCTCTTACTGTATTATAAAGCAAGCTGTTAAGGTGTTTTTTTTTTCACTTTCATATTTTAATTCAATCTCTTCACTTTTAAACTGATATTTTGCTATGTTCATAAATATGTTAGACTCGATCTTCGGGCTGAGAGACTGATTTGGTGTGAGTGATGAGCCTTTGAATGCAAATGCAATTTCCAATCGGATTATTAAAGATGTATTGTATTGTATTGTATTGTATTGTACTGTATTGTACACACTCCACTGAAAACGGGTATTTCAACAGCCATAACCACACTTTGCTCTCCTCATGTTTGAGAACATGACTTTAACTTTCTTATAAAGACATGCAAGCATTGCATTAGCCGTATGCATATAGTATTCTGCCCACTGGAAACTATACAGCAAACCGCTTATTGTTAAGAAAAATCATTCTATTTAAAAATGCATTCATTCTTAGTCTTTCTCAATCATAAATCATTGTGTTAACATTCACATGTACAACCAAACATTCTGTCAGAAAAAAAACAACACTAGCTGTTTTCCAATCTCCCACCCGAAATTCCTCAAAATTAGGAATCGTGCACAAACAGTCACCATTTTCAACAAACCATTTTCTCAACAACGAAAACACCCGATACGTTTTGGCTGTCCTCAACTTAGGAACAGTCACACAGTCATCATAAAATCATTCCAGCAAACATAACAAACAATCTCATCTCTCCTCAACTCACAAACAGTCACAGTCACACAGTTATAATAAAAAATTCCAGCAAAAACAGTATCCAATCTCTGCTTCGCTCAACTAAGAAATAGTCACAGACATACATTTACAAATAAGTCATTCTCGCTCAAAACAACATTCAGTACTCCCGACGCTTGAAATCATTGTGCAAACAAACACACAGTTACGACGTTCTAGTCTGAAAAAAAAAAAAAAAAAAAGGAAGAAAGAAAATGTCTCTGCTCTCCCCAAATTGGAAACCTTTGTGCAAACAGTCACACAGTTACGATAAATGATTTTGTCAAAAGACAGTATCAGGTCCTAGCTCTCCAGTTCAGAACAGAAATCCTTTTACAAACAGGCCAGTATCATAAATCAATTTGACATAAAAAAAGAAGAAAAAAGATATATATATATATATATATATATATATATATATATATATATATATATATATATATATATATATATATATAAAAATATATATATATATATATATATATATATATATATCTATATATATACATACATACATACACACACACACACACACACACACACACACACATATATATATATATATATATATATATATATATATATATATCAGTCTCTGCTCTCCTCACCTTAGAAATGATCTCCAAATCGCGTCCCTGAAACAGAGTCTTCACCAGTTTCACGTTGCCCTCTCTGCAGGCGTAGTGTAGCGGTGTCAACTGCTTGTTGTCTTTGGAGCGCGGGTCTGCGCGGCGCTGGACCAACTCGCGCGAGAGGAGCATGCTGGCGATCTCCTGCTGGTTGTGAATGACCGCCATGTGAAGCGGGGTGATGCCCGTC
>NC_134881.1:39713409-39720909 GCF_041734735.1 Babylonia areolata | reverse complement strand
ACAACACATAACTGGAATATTTAAGTTCCTGAAGAGATTCGTTTCACTCCAGTCCTCGGTCCAGGACACAGGTTGCTCCTCAGGGCCTTCTCCACAGCTTGGCTGTCCTCGACGGTGGCGCCATCAGTGGTTGCTGCTGCTGCTGCTGCTGCTTCGGCTTAAATAATAATAACAATAATAATAATAATAATGGTATTTATATAGCGCTGGATCTTGTGCACAGACAAATCAAAGCGCTTTCGCACCAGTCACTCACACGCATGCATAACTCTAAAACTGTAGAAACTAAAGACAAGGAAGGGCAGGCAAAGGAGGCTATTTTGGGTTTTAAGGCCAGACTTGAAAGAGCTGAGTGTGGAGACTTGACGAAGCGAAAGAGGAAGTTCATTTCAATCGCAAGGTCCAGAAACAGAGAAAGAACGGCGGCAAACAGTGGAGTGTTTGAATCTGGGTATGCGTAAACAGAGTGGATCCGAAGCCGATCGTAGTGAGCGAGATGGAGTGTAGAGGTGAAGGCAGCCGCAGAGATAGGAAGGGGTAGTTTTGTGAATGCAGTCCTGGCCTGGGGGTGCTGACCTCAACACCAAGCTCTGGGGGACGGTAGCCGGACGTTCGAGTTTGTGGCATGCCTCGGACTTCGAACCTGACTGCGTAGCTGTCGAACGCAAAAGAAAGAAAGAAAGAAAGCTGTTGAATTTGAACAACAGCGGTTGGGGAATATAGTTTGTCTCTTCGTGTGCATGGAATAGATTATTTATTTCATTCATTATTTTGTTGATTTATTTGTTTACTTGTTGATTTATCTAATTTAGGTCATTGACTGAAATAGCGGCAGTTTGGGTCAGCAACTGAAATCGAATTTGGGCCAGCGATTGAACATGATCTGTTCTGTCGGTGACTGAACTAACCAGTTTGGGTCAGCACCTGAAGTGAGTTTGGTTTAGTGACGGAACTTACGTAGTTTAGGTCAGAGACTGAACTTGGACTTTTCGACAGTTCTCAGTGTTCTAACTAGATCGTAAGACACGACAGAAAATCTCTTTGTGAAGTAGCCACATTAAGTCAGTTCATGTCGCCTACTGCCCAGCCCACTACATAAATGACATTTCAGGACTGATCACCCGTCATCTTTGTTGAGAAAAGTGAATCCACTCAGTCATCTTCCAAGAAAACAAAATCTGCATGAAAGTGGGGAAAATATAAATATAAATCGCTGCTTTTTTTGTTTTGTTTTGTTTTGTTTTGTTTTTGTTTTTGTTTGTTTGTTTGTTTGTGTTTTTGTTTTTTATTAGTTGGCAGACGCGGACCAACATACTTAATCTCTTGACTGCCAAGCCCGAAAACACCAACGGGCATAGTGACACCACTTATGACATCATTGAAACAAGGAAAATAACTGTGAAAGGCTGAAAATGTACACATAAGAGCGCTATGTATCTATACCATTTTCTCAGTTTTGGGGCTGACTGTTTCGGATCTTGTTATGACTTGAAACATCACATTTTACTGTCTGTTTTTTTCCCTGGCAGTCAAGGGGTTAACGATAATTATGATAGACAATTGACGGCGTAGTCCATCTCAACTGGTGCAGCAACAGCAGCCTGGCTACTTCTGTCCCTGACACTATCACTTGAGGGGAGGACCTCACACGTCTGACAGTCTCCTTCCTCTTCTTCAGTGATGTTGCCAACATCAGTCATTTGATGGTGATAGCCACAGTTCGCGGACAACGCCAACAACTCCCTTTGTACACTGGACAAAGGAAAACACTTTGTCTCACTGGCTAAATACCCAGTTCCTCCATGGCTGAACTGGGTTCTTTTACGTGCGCAAAGTGCATGCTGCTCACGGGACCTCGGTTTATCGTCTCATCCGAATGAATAGCGTCCAGACCAGCACTCAAGGTCTAGCGGAGGGGGAGAAAATACCGGCGACTGAGCCGTGATTCGAACCAGCGCGCTCAGATTCTCTCGCTGCCTAGGCGGATGCGTTACCTCTAGGCCATCACTCCGCGCTTATCACCAGACACCCACAGTTATCAGTTTGGCCTCACGTAACTTTCAGCAGGAAAATTGAAACGGAACACCCTGATCCAGAATATAAAATACTTTATTATACTTTATTATTTCAATGATATATATTCGTTTATGTTGTAAAAAAAAACAAAAAAAAACACCCACAAAAAACAACAACATAAAAATACACAGAAACTACAGTCATTCAACACGCACACATAAAAAAGACATAGAACGCTTAAATGTTAACATAGGGCAGCCCATGCCTGCAACCCAGTAATCACATTAAAGAACAACAACAACACAATCCCTTTACAAACTCATAGGAAATCATACATACATGATCACAGCCATGCACGTGAATAAAAATCACAGATAAAACATGGGTATAGAATACCATGCTACAAGCAGACACAGACATAATATAACAACAATATGCAATTCAACAGTATTTTGAGTCAAAATGTCGTATTCCATGTAAATACACTATGGCATACATTTCAGTCACATAATTACTTGATTACCAATTGTTGTTTGACGTTGGAAGAAAGCTGCATTTGGTTCTGTTTGTTTCAGAAATTGGGACACAGAAACGTTTTCCTAAAGGTAAGAGTTGGTAATAATTTCCGAGAATATGACTGCTGTCGCTTGAAATGCCTGTGGCTTTCCGTTGTACTCTGATATTGTCAATTCACTCAAGCTGTCCTGTATCACACCCACAACCTTACTGCACACATTCACAGTCTTGTTCGGCATATTCGTATTTTTCACAGCAAGATTACCACAGAAGCATATAAAAGAGAAAGTTAATACAGATTCAATAAAACATCTATGAAATCCTTGAAGTACTTTCGTATTGACTCTGATGTTTCTGAGTTTCTGTAGACTGTATATGCGAGATTGGCACTTTTTTGTGAATAAGATTTGCATCATCGGTCTTAACTTGCACCTGGGAGGGAATTGATCATCCACGAGAAAAAATAATGTGCACGTTCCTGTTTGCTCAAACTCTGGTCCTTTGAGGAGCGACAATTTACAAAACACGTAATTCATTATCTGTCTCTGTCTCTCTATATCTATCTATTTCACAGAGAGAGAGAGAGAGAGAGAGAGAGAGAGAGAGAGAGAGAGAGAGAGAAGACAGGTGAACAAAGAGAACACGAAAGTCAAATTCTATTTTGTTATCCAAGTGATAAAAGCTATAGATATAAATGACGAAAATAAAATCAAGAAAACCACACCTAAAAACCAAACCAAAAAACAACAACAACAAACCTTACCATGAAATGACAACAATGAAACAAGCATCAGCTGCAGTTTCTATTCTCCTAAAAACAAAACAAAACAAAACAAAAAAACACACACACAAAAAAACCCACAAAAAACGACACCAGGTTTTCAAGCCATTCTATCAGTTCTCTTCTGTTCAGTTCTGAAAACCGTCAAAACTGCAACTTATCATTGTCCACCCTGTGTGTGTGTGTGTGTGTGTGTGTGTGTGTGTGTGCTCAAGGGTCACTCCACAATGGCTCTGGCCAGCCTGTCCCACACCGGGTGGTGCACAGGAGCGTGCCTGGGCACGTGAAACACGTTGCGCTCTGGGTAGTGACGCAGCGTCCTCTCCAGCGAGACCATGAGCGGCAGACGGCGGGGGTCCTCCATGAAGACGACGAGGACCCGGTCGGGCAGAGTGTCAGTGATGCTGCGCTGGGCTTGGTGTACGGTGAACCCACTGGACCAGTCGTCCTCGGCAAAGGCTGGGGTCACCAGCAGCATCACCTGTGTACCAGCGGTCATCAGTCACGTGACCTTCACAGCCGTCATCAGTCACGTGACCATCACATCCGTCATCAGTCATGTGATCATCACCGTCATCAGTCATGTGATCATCACCGTCATCAGTCATGTAACCATCACCGTAATCAGTCATGTGATCATCACCGTCATTAGTCATGTGACTATGACCGTCATCAGTCATGAGACCACCACGGCCCTCATCAGTCACGTGACCATAACAGTCATCAGTCATGTGACCATCATCGTCATCAGTCATGTGACCATCACCATCATGTCATGTGACCATTACCGTCATCGGTCATGAGACAGAGAGACTGATGTAATAACAGACATGCACACACAGGCAAACAAGACATGTGATCCTCAAGTAACAGCTGAAATTCTAGACATGTAAAATGTTTCTATTCAACAGAAAACAGTTCTCACTCAATGAAGCAGTGGGCAGAAATCAATGGTCTGGAAATTTCCCTACATTTTAAGCTGCAGCGGGAGTTCCTTTTAAAACACGCAATGCAAACATTTTACGACGTCTTGTGATGATAGACATTAACCCAGCACTCCAGTAACGTTGAACAGACACAGACCCAGCAGAAAGGTGAAGCACAGAGACCTGACACAGGAAGACCCCAACAAGAGATCTTTACCTTCCAGCTGTCCTCGATGAACTGCACAATGTTATCTGCCATCACAGAGCCCACCAGTTCCTCTTGGTGCCTCAGCAGAATACGTACACCATGACCCTGAAGGCACTGTGGAACATGGACACAGGCCAATTCAGCATCAGCATCTGCATAGGCGATGTAGACATCTTTGCGGAAGTCAAGACGCGTAGGCATCTGAAGTCGTCGCAGAACATTCCAGGCGTACTTCAGATGAGTCCAGCTTCGTGAGATCATGTAGGCAGTCAGTAGACTCAGAATCTGTCAGCACGCACAGTAAGTTCAATGATACACACAGGACCTACAGAAGCATAGAAACGGCCACCATCGTTGTCATGGGTGTTTAGATAACATTTGTAATGCATGAAAAGGAAATCTTATGTGCAAGAAAAAAGTTAAAATCAAATTATGAATGTTTTGTGAAAATTATTAGTATTCTTCGCAGTCTGTGGGATATATGTTATGAAAAGAAATGTTAACACACGCGTGTGTGGGTCAAGGAGAAAGAGAGAACAGGGGAGGGGGGTATCTAATTTACATTTCAGATAAGACGAAGTGTTGTCTTTTATTTATTTTATGTTTAAAAGTTAAATAAGAGTAAAGCCAAACTACGCATGATACATGTTCAAAGCTGAAGCCAACGACCTTTCTGGTCGTTCTGGTGAAGTGAAGAGTTGTTACCTGCACCAAGAAAGCTGCCAATGTCCATCCAAACACCCGCACACCAAGGCACCGTCTCCACACGACCTGCCACTCAGCCATCACCTGCTCTGTGTCCGTCACCTCCCCAGTGTCTGTGGTGCACGTGTACCTGCGGGTGCTGCTGCCCTCACCATCCAACGTCACCTTGGTATCCCACAACCACTGCAGGAAGTCCAGATCGGAGCATGCGCACACCAAGGGGTTCCCTTTGAGCCCAAGCCTAGACGATGAAAAATTTGCGTGACGATGTTTGTCACAGATGTAGGAACCTGCGTGTAAATCGTATACGTATGTCTGCCCTTAGTCTAAATGGGAATCTCAGAAGAATTCACGTCTTGGACTTTGGTTCTATGTTATCTACAAGCAAATTGTTTCAACAAATTTATCTTTTAAATCAATAGAGATACAATATACCATGGTTGGTTGCTAGTGTAAACAGGTGATATTCCACATTTCCTTTGTGAACATAATGCAAAAACCTGGAGTAGCTCTCTAAACACAGGCATTCTTCTCGGTCCTGTGAGATACACCAGCAGCACGGTTCGTTCTATCATCGATGTGTTCACTAAACATTTCTGTTCGTATTACTTTGTCTCTTCTAGTTCACAGTTTGTAAGTACTGACACCATTTCCGATATACTTTACCTATTCAACATAGTTTTCTTGTGCAACCGTTTCTGTATCATGCACCCAGGTGGTACGTGAAATAAACGTTTTGCCTTTGCCTTGCCTTGGTAAAATAATATTAACTGAATATATTCTTGACAAAAGACATGGGCTAACTGACAAAACACAGCCATGGCATGACATGACAAAAGTACAAATATGACATATGAAAGAGCTAACTGACAAAGCGCATTCGTGTTACCACACATAGTAACAGAAAATTGGCAAAGTATGGTCATGACAATAAACACTGATGCCTTACAAAGCACAATCATGACACCAGACATAGTAACTGAGAATGACAACATACAGTCATGACGTGTAACGACATATATATCTGGTGAAGACTGTGAACATTGATATCTGATGAAGACTGTGAACATTGGTATCTGATGAAGAAAATGAAAACTGATACAGATAAAGACAGCGAACACTGATATCTGATGAAGACAATGAACACTGATATCTGATGAAGACAATGAAAACTAATATATGATGAAGACAGTTAGCATTGATACCTGATGAAGACAGTGAACATTGTCATTGATATCTGATGAAGACAGTTAACATTGCTATCTTATGGAGACAGTGAACATTGATATCTGATGAAGACAGTGAATACTGATATATGATAAAGACTGCGAACATTGGTATCTGGTGAAAACAATAAAAACTTATGCAGATAAAGACCGTGAACATTGATATCTGATGAAGACAGTGAACACTGATATCTGATGAAGGCAATGAACATTGATATATGATGAAGACAGTGAACACTGATATCTGATGAAGACATCAAACATGGATAATTAATATGAAATACTAAACATGGATATCTCATGAAGACATCCAATAGAGATCGCTGACGAAGACAAATAAGAACATGACGTCAAAGATAGCTACCTGATGGGATGACGTGATGCTAGAGTATCCAGTGATAACCGTTCTGATGACGTCAGCGAGGTGATGGTGTTGAAGGACAGGTCAAGAACAGTCAGGTTAGGGTGAAGGTCAGTGTTGATGGGTATGGACTGAAAACTGTTGTAGGACAAGAGAAATGTCTGCATGTGCTTCTGACTTGGCAAACTGCCCCCTTCAATTTCCAGCAACCAGTTCCGAGTCAGATCCAACGTCTCCAGCATAGTCACTGGGCTCAGAATACGGTGTGCACGCGTGCGTAGGTCTGTCACTGTCAAATGGGAGTTGGACAGAAACAGGTGTTTCAAGGAAGGAAGGTGGTCAAACAAGTTGTCGCTTATTTTGTTACAGTAGTTACCACTCAGATCGATAGTCTCCAGATGATCTAAACCAATCAGCGTGGTCAGGCAGTGAGAGAACGCCCCATAGGACAGGTCCAGAGTCTTCAAACTGGTGGTATTACGGAAATAGATTTCTGGTGGCGGACTGTTAAAGAAGTGGAAAGTTGAAGAAAAGTTCACGTATCTCAGTTTTGGAGGTACTTGAATTGTGTCCAGTATGCTTTTCGTATGGGTTTCCGTTCCACGATTTCCACACTGCAGTGAATCGCTCAAGAGACATGCCGAGTTCTTAAGGGAGTATAGTTTCTGTTCCTGGACGAGAAAAATTGTCAGGTTTTTACATGAATATAATATTTTGATAATAGCAAGAGCATCTCCTATCAAATGATTTTCCGATACATC
>NC_134881.1:39700909-39705909 GCF_041734735.1 Babylonia areolata | reverse complement strand
CGTTGACGGTGTCTGTCCTCACCTTGGTTTTTGCTTGAAGCCTCCTGAGGTTAAAGAGTGAGCCACTTGTGCGGTACCTGATGCCAATGCCTACGTCAGCGTCTCTGAAGGCATCTGTCAGCATGGCTGAAAACATGTGACTGAACAGGGTGGGGGCAAGAACACACCCTTACTTGACTCTGTTGGAGACAGGGAATGGTTCTGAAGTCTCTCAGTTGTCTTGGACTCGGGCCAGCATCCCATCGTGTAGTTGCCGTATGATGGTGATATACTTTCTGGGACACCCGTACTTCGCCATGGTTCTCCAAAGGCCATCTCTGCTAACTGTACCGAAGACCTTGGTCAGATCGACATACGTGGAGTATGCCTGGCAGCAAACACCATGTCGATAGTCCCGCGTTCTGTCCGGAAGCCACACTGGCTCTCTGGTAGGAGACCTTGCTCAAGGTGTGCTATGAGACGGTTGAGTAGCACTCTGGCCAGAGTCTTGCCTGCGACGGACAGCAGTGATATTCCACGACGGTTGTCACAGGCCTGACGATTTCCTTTGCGCTTGTACAGGTGTATGATGGAAGCGTCTTTGAAGTCCTGTGGAACTGCCTCATGCTGCCAGATGAGCTGGAACAGCTGATGAAGCTTCTCAGTCAGCGCCATACCACCTTCTTTGTAGACCTCAGCTGGAATGGAGTCTGAGCCAGGGGCTTTGCCATTGGATAGCAGACGGATAGCTTTCTGGGCCTCCTCCAAAGTTGGAATGGCATCCAACGACTCACTGACTGGCACCCGGGGGAGTCGGTCGATGGCTTCATCGTTGATGGTGGAGGGGCGGTTCAGTACGCTGTCAAAGTGTTCAGACCATCTCTCAAGGATCCCGTCCTTGTCAGTGATCAGGGTAGAACCATCAGCACTGAGGAGTGGAGCACATCCGGAGGTGGTGGGACCGTAGACTTCTTTCAGGCCGTTATAGAAGCTCTTCGTGTCGTTCCTGTCTGCAAAGCCCTGGATCTCACCAGCTTTGTTGCTTAACCAGGAATCCTGCATCTGCCGCAGCTTCAGCTGGATGGTGCTGCGTGCGCTCTTCAGTATGTCTTTCTTTGACTGTGACTTGGGATCTTCAATGTGGGCTCTGTAGGCTTGGCGTTTGTCTTCCAGCAGCTGCTTGATCTCAGTGCAGTTCTCATCAAACCAGTCTGTGCTTCCTGACAGAAGGCCCCAGGCACTCCATGGCAGTGTTGTACACCGTCTCATGCAGTGCGCCCCATGCTGCCTCCACATTCTGGTTGTCCAGCACGGCGGACTCAAGGCGTTCCTCCAGGGTGTCAGCAAAGCTCTGCTTGATGTTGCCTAGCTCCAGCTTGTTGACATTCAGGCGTTTGAGTGCTTTCATGCCCTGAGGTCGTCTCTTGAGCTGGATGCAGAGGTTGAGCTTGGAGACGATAAGGCCGTGGTCTGTCCAGCACTCGGCGCCGCACATGGCCCTCGTGACTCGTACGTCCCGCCTGTCTCTCTTCCTGACGATGACAAAGTCGATGAGATGCCGATGCCCAGAGCGAGGATGCATCCATGACGTCCTGTTACGGGTAGGGAGGCAGAAGATGGTGTTTGTGATAAGAAGGTCGTGCTCGGCACATGTCTGGAGAAGTAGTTGGCCATTGCTGTTACAGTTACCAACCCCATGCTTCCCAATCACGCCTTCCCAGGAGGTGCTGTCACAGCCAACTCTCGCGTTAAAGTCACCAAGAATGATGAGCTTGTCTGCGTTGGGAACAGTGGTGATGACAGCGTTCAGGTCCTCGTTGAACTTGTCTTTGATCTCATCCGGGTTGGTCATGGTGGGCGCGTTGGCGCTGACAATGGTGGTAAACTTCTTCCCATTGCATACAGAGAGTTTCATCGTCATCAGGCGATCGTTCACTCGTTTCGGGGAGCCAGCTAGCTTTCCAACGAGGGTTGTCTTCACTGTAAAGCCAACTCCAGCCTCACGTCTCTCTTCAGGTCCGCGACCACTCCAAAAGAAGGTGTAGCCTGCACCTCGCTCACAGAGTTCGCCTTCTTCTGCCAGCTTGGTCTCACTTAAGGCAGCAATGTCGATGTTGTACCTGGCTAATTCACACACACACACACACACACACACACACACACACACACACACACACACACACACACACACACACACACACACACACACACGTACGCACACACATACACACACACACACTCTCTATTTCTCTCACTCTCATTATTGTTCTCTCCTTCAACCCCCCCTCTCTCTCTCTCTCTCTCTCACACACACACACACACACACACACACACACACGCACGCACGCACGCACGCACGTACGCACACACACACACACGCACACACACTCTCTTTATTGTTCTCTCTCTCTCCCCCCTCTCCATCCCTCTAACACACACACACACACACACACACACACACACACACACACACACACACACACACACACACACACACACACACACATTCACACACACCACCGTCTTCTAATCTTCTCATACGACTCCTCCTCCTCTTCTTTCACCCTTTGAATTGTTTATCACCATCCTGTCTAGTTTCCTGTCCAGTTAGTTCCCTAAGTCTCTCTTTTCTCCTCAAATGACCCTCCAGTAAAGGTACTATCACCTTCCATTCATTAAGATGTATTGGCCTGAAACTGAGATTATTTTGGCGAATTGTCAAATGTTCCCATTTCCACCGATTGTGTGACCCAGATAATTAGTTCATGTCTGAGACTCTGTCTGACAGTACTTCTAAACAGAACGTGATTGTTCGCTCAATTCAAAAGGTTGATTCTTGTAAATCTTTTTTTTCTTCTTCTTCTTCTCTGTAAATTCCGGACTGTATTTTCTGAAAATCACAGTTGGAAATGAGCGAAAATACGAAAACCCAATCACTTATACCCACTGCCTTTCAGTTTTGCCGCCTTCCCCACGGAATTCAACGGCCTGTCTGTCTACCTTTCTATTGAGAGTGGTCGTTCGTGTCTGATGTCATTAGACATCCATTTTGACGGCATTCTGAGGCGAATAAAATCAGCAGAACCAACTGAATGGCTAATGATCTGAGCGACAGCGCCGTCTTGTGACACTCAAGGGAGGATCGGCGCTAGAAAGCACTAAAACGCCAATTCTACAGTCTTAGAGAAGACGGTTAGCATTAAAGAAGGGGGTTCCGGGAGGGGGTGCCGGGAGGCGTGTGGGGGGATGGGGGAGGGGCAAGGGAGGAGACAGATGGAAGGTAGGTGGGGAGGGGGTTACAGAATGGAGAGAAAGGAGATACAACGGAGGGGGGTGGGGGGGTGGGGGGAGTTAAAGAGGAGAGGGGAAGGAAATATATGTTGGTGGTGGTAAGGTGAAGGTGGGGGTGGAATTTACAGAAAGGAGAGGGATGAGATAGAAGTGGGTGCGGTGTGAGGGGGGTGGGAGTGGGGGAGGGGGCAAAGAAAGAGGTAGATAGATAGAAGGGGGGTGGGGGTTAAATAGGGGAGGGGAAGGAAAGAGGGGGGTTGGTAAGTGAAGGTGGGGGGAGGTTAGAATTTACAGAAGGGAGAGGAATGAGATAGAAGTGGGTGCCAGTAGAGGGTGAGGGGTGGGGTGGGGGGGCAAGGAAGGAGATAGATAGAGAGAAAGGTGGTGGTAGTGGGGTTTAAAGAGGGGAGAGAAAGGGGGGTAGGAGGGGGATGGTAAGGCGGAGGGGGTTACAAAATGGGAATGAGATAGATAGAAAGGGGTGGAGGGAAGGGGGTGGGGGGTACCGGAAGGAGAGAGAGAGGCAGATGGAAAGGGGATGGCGAGAAGGGTTCCAGAAGGTGAAGGAGCATAGCTAGAAGGGGGAGGGGGGCGGAAAGGGGGGTACAGAAGGGAGAGAGAGAAGAGACAGATGGAGGGGGGGGTGGGGGTGGTGGAGAGGAAGGTTACAGAAAGGGGATGGGAGGGAGGGGACGGGGTTACAGAAGGGGATGGAGATAGATAGAAGGGAGATGATGATCGGGGAGTGCAGATGATGATGATCTGCGTGCAGAGTCGTGACTAGGAACTGCCAGCAGCATCCTCTGCCTGTCCCCGTTACCACTTCTCCATCGCCGCAGGGCTTGGGAAAGCTGGGTGTTGAAGGGCTAGCTCGTCGTTTCGACATTAGCCTGGTTGCCTGACCAGCACAGGTGACGTTTTTAGTGAGGAGGAGTTGTGCAGTCCCTTCCCCACTCTCTCGCCTACCGACGCTCACAGTCCCACAGGTGCTGATACTGCCACGTGTAGGACGGCCTCGGCAGGTGCAGGTTTTTTTCTTCGGAGCTCCGTCTCCTAGGGGGACTTCCAGCCAAGGGTAAAGAGCTCCCCCTGCCCTTTAGTCATCCTCTTCCGCCTTCACAGCCGTGGAAAGGTTTCCTCCTCCGCCTGGTCAGTCGTTGGGAGACTTCACATGCGGCAGGTAGTACTGGGTTACATGGTACCAGTAGCAAGGGCTATACCCCTGACCTGACAATAACAGAAGGAGATAGATAAAAGAGGGTTAAGGAAGGGATTACAGACGGGAGAGGGATGACATAGACAGAATGGAGGTGGGGGTTTACAGAGTGGGAAGGAAGGTTGTAAAACAAAAGGGATGAGCGGGATGAAGGGGATGAATACAAAAGGGGAATGAAATATATAGAAGAGGGGGGGGGGGGGATGCTGGCCTGAGTCAAAGACAATGGAGAGACTTCAGAACCATTCCCTGTCTCCAACGGAGTCAAGCAAGGGTGTGTTCTTGCCCCCACCCTGTTCAGTCTTAAGTTTTCAGCAATGCTGACAGATGCCTTCAGAGACGCTGACGTAGGCATTGGCATCAGGTACCACACAGATGGCTCACTCTTTAACCTCAGGAGGCTTCAAGCAAAAGCCAAGGTGAGGACAGACACCGTCAACGACTTCCTGTTTGCTGATGACTGCGCTCTCAATGCTGCCTCCGAAGCTGACATGCAACACAATGTCGACAAGTT
>NC_134881.1:39678409-39698409 GCF_041734735.1 Babylonia areolata | reverse complement strand
TGCATTTAAGAAAAAAAGATCGTTTAATTTAGCTGCACCGGTACAACGAACAAAGAAGAAATCAATAATAAATTGAAGAAAGCATGCTTGTTGTGAGTTCACTGACCCACAAGTTTCCTTCCATTTGTCTTTCTTGTATATCTATTTATTTATTTATCGATTGTTCGTTTATTTATGTGTATTTTTTGGTGCGGGGTAGCGTTACTTTAATTTTACTTACTCTTCATTTCCCGAAAGCTATCACCACCTGCCTCCTACAATGATCACACAAAAAGAAAACTGCTGTGTGGTGATGACAGGAGCCATGTTTGGCACTGATTTGAAAGGGAAAAAAAAAGAAGAAAAAAAGAAACAAAAAAAACCCCAACAAACAACAACAACAAAACCACACACACACACACACACACACACACGCACGCACGCGCGCGCATAGAAACAAAACAAAGCCTCCAAATATAAGGAAAGTATCTGGCTACTAAACATATCATATGGGTTTAAAATAAGAGTATCACGTCATTTACAGAGACACTATCAGAGCTGGTTTTCCATTGTCATAACTATATGAAAAGGAGTCGCCAAGAAATCGACATGTGGTTTAAAACTTGGTTATAAAGCGTACAGGTATCTGAAAACTAAATGTATGATCACTGTCTGAAAGCTACAATTCAGCGATGAAAGCGTAGTGCACAGCAGTGAAACGTTATTTACAGAACCATAACATGAGTGATAAAGGATAATATGATCACTGAAAACTGGAAAGATCTTTTTTTATAGTTAATTTACAGGTATTTATTATTTGTGGTAACTGTGTTTAACATATGTGAATCAAACACAAGTTCAAGTTGGACAATAACTTGTACTGAATTGAAATCTTTCAATGTAACATCAAGTTAAAACAAAGGATGAAAAAAATCAAATACTATGCTCGACAAAAGAAAATGAACAGGACAGGAACCAGTCAGAACTATAAGACATATAAACTATACGGTCGTCCATCAAAGAAAACATTGAACCCTACATATGCTATTCCGCAATAAGTCAGACACTAAAATGTCATTCTGTATGGCACTGTACAATGGAGTAAAGAAAGCACTCATAAGGGTTTAGGCCATTCCTTGGGGGAAATGGGATGTGGTTGGGGGATGACACAAAACCAACCATGGAAATTTTACTGTTTGGATTAACTGTGGATTTACATGTTGATTAAAATGCTGGTTAAAATATTAGTTACAATGATGTTTTAAATATGGGAAAAACTGCATTGTGACCAAACAAATGTGGATTAAGATATGGATTAGATACGGATTAAATGTGAATTGAAGATAAAAAACAAAAACAAAAAAATAAAAATTCAAGTGTCAAAGCAAATCTTGGCAGCCCCAGTATTTTATGTACACAACCAGAACCAGAACAGGGTACACTGTTCTATAAAACCACCTAAATGAACTTTTAAATACATGACGAAAAAAGTACACCATCCTGGAAAACTATATGGATAAAATGTGAATAAAAGTATGGATTATTAAATTTGAACGAAATATAAAAATTCGATTTAAAATATTGATTCAAAAGTCAAAGCAAACTTTCGCAACCCAATTATTCTATGTACAATACCAGAACCAGAACAGAGTACACTGTTCTACAAAACCACATATATGAACTACTTCCATACTGGAAAGTTGTTCTCACGACATCCTATGCAAAATCGTATCCAGATTCATGTCTTTAAATATATATATATTTCACGATTCACTGGCAATGTGTTGTTCCTTCCTTATGAAAAAAAAGAAGAAATAAGATAAAATAGAATGAAATAAAAGAACACCAGAACACCAAGAACGAACTGTAGAAAACAAGAGATAGTTTTCATCTCCAGTGTCAGCTTGCTTCGTCAAGCTGAATGAACCGTTGTCAAGAAGAACATAGCAGTTTCAATGAAACTGAAAAAAAGCCGGTTTCTGTTCCTCCTTTTTGAGGGGTCTATTTTACATAAGTGAACTTCTCAACTGACAGTCTTAATCTGCAGCAGTGAACGTGCCAAACAGTTATTTTTATCTGTTTATTGTGGAAAAGAACAAAACACAGGGGAACTCATGGTGTGTATAATAGAATGAAGACAGTTACATGTGAGCTTCCCGTTCTTCGAAGGAGTCATTCTCGTACACATTGTCGGTGTCCGGTGTCTGTCGTGGGCTGGGACCTGAAAATTATGACGTTTGTCAGTCATAAAACAAAAAAAAAAAAAAAAGAAAAAAAAAAAAAAAACAAAAACCAAAAATAAAAAAAAAAAAAATACAAAAAATAACACACTCAAAAAAAAACAAACAAAAAAAACAAACAATAGAAAAATCAAAATAAAAAAGAAAAAAAAAAAAAAAAAAAAGACACCTTGGAAAAGTAAAAAAAAAAAAAAAAAAAAAAATAAAAAAAAAAAAAAAATAAAAAAAAAAAAAAAAAAAAAAAAAAAAACAATCACAACCACCCACCCACCCCCCTCCCCACCCCCTCCCCCCAACCCCCCCCACCCCTCTCCCCCCCACACCCCCCCACCCCCCCCTATCCACCACCCCCCACACCCCCCCCACCTCCCCCTCCTACCCCCCCGCCCGCCCACCCCCCCCCCCCCCCCACAAACCCCCCCCCCCCCCCCCCCCCACCCCACCACACCACCACACCCCCCCGCCCAGTCCCCCCCCCCCCCATCTCCTCTCTCTCTCTCTCTCTCTCTCTCTCTCTCTCTCTCTCTCTCTCTCTGTGTGTATCAAAATTTATTTTCCATGCGATCAAAAGGGAGAAATCATATACTCAGACCTAATTAAGTAGAATTAATGTCAAGTCCATGAATATTATGATATTGTGTCATCTGTTCAAGTGTTATAATACCCCTTCCCATGCCCACCCCCAGTCCCCTGGTTTTGAATTGTGGTCCATGGCCAAAGTTCATTAAAACAATTTCGTTCGTTCGTTCGTTCGTTCGTTCGTTCGTTCTCTCTCTCTCTCTCTCTCTCTCTCTCTCTCTCTCTCTCTCTCTCTCTCTCTCTCGTGCGTGATAATAATAATAATAATAATAATAATAATAATAATAATAATGAAAATTCAGAAGACTGATTGGTAATTTTGTTGTTGCTGTTTGAAATATGGTTAAAACAGAGCGCAGTCTTAACTGAAGGCAACTAGCAAGTTCTGGAGCCACAGGAGCGCAGACTATGACAGTCAACCTCTACACCCCATACCCCCTCCCAACCCCTCCTCTTCACAAATGACTAATGCCACAACAGCTGCTGCTGCTGCTGCTGCTGTCAACACTACTGACACAACTATTACTGCTGCTCCTGCTGTCAACACTACTGCCACAATAACTGCTGCTGCTGTCAACACTGCTGTCACAACTATTACTACTGCTGCTGTCAACACTGCTGTCACAACAACTGCTGCTGCTGTCAACACTACTGCCACAACTATTACTATTACTGCTGCTGCTGTCAGCACTACTGCCACAACAACTGTTGCTGTTGCTGTCAACACTACTGACACAACTATTACTGCTGCTGCTGTCAACACAACTGTCACAACTATTACTGCTGCTGCTGTCAACAGTACTGTCACAACTATTACTGCTGCTGCTTCTGTCAACACTACTGTCACAACTATTACTGCTGTTACTGCTGCTGTCAACACTACAGTCACAACTATTACTGTTGCTGCTGTCAACACTACTGCCACAACTATTACTGCTGCTGCTGTCAACACTACTGTCACAACTATTACTACTGCTGCTGTCAACACTACTGCCACAGCTATTACTGCTGCTGCTGCTGTCAACACTACTGTCACAACTATTACTACTGCTGCTGTCAACACTACTGCCACAGCTATTACTGCTGCTGCTGCTGTCAACACTACTGCCACAGCTATTACTGCTGCTGCTGTCAACACTACTGCCACAGCTATTACTGCTGCTGCTGTCAACACTACTGCCACAACTATTACTGCTGCTGCTGTCAGCACTACTGTAACAACTATTACTGATGCTGCTGTCAGCACTACTGCCACAGCTGTTACTGCTGCTGCTGCTGTCACCGTTACTGCCACAACCGATAGCATCACTACTAATATGTTATTACCATTTTGTATATTGTCAACAAGCTTTTTTTTCTGTTTCACGGCGCTTAATAAGTTCATGTGTTCCTCTTTTTCAGCTATCCATAGAACAAAGACACTCTCTCTTCCATGTCGATTCACTGCCCTTCTCTTTGGAAAAGGTTAAAATTTCTGCTGAAATTCACTGTTATCTATATATTTCTTTTCTTCATTTCTTTTGCACTCTCATAAGTCATGTCCCCACAGAAAGAAGAATGACCGAGTTACTTCATCTGGGACCTTTACTGACATCTATAGATTTATTTCGTTTTTATATTTACCTTAATCCACCTCTTGTCCATCTGACATCCAGGGACACCTGTGTGTACACTGCTCTGTTCACCCCATTCAATTCACCCCATGTTGTTCTGTATATCTAACATCCAGGGAAACCTGTGTGCACACTGTTCTATTCACCCCATTCAATACACCCATTGTTCTTCTGTACACCAAACATACAGGGAAACTTAATCTGTTTACCCAAGTTAATTCACCCCATGATGTTCTGTACAGCTGAATCCAGGGACACATGTGTGGTTACAGTTCACCCCATTAAATTCACCCAATGTTCTGTACACCTCACATCCAGGGACACCTGTGTGTATACTGTTCACCCCAATAAATTCACCCAATGTTCTGTACACCTCACATCCAGGGACACCTGTGTGTATACTGTTCACCCCAATAAATTCACCCAATGTTCTGTACACCTCACATTCAGCGACACCTGTGAGTTTACTGTTCACCCCAATAAATTCACTCAATGTTCTGTACACCTCACATCCAGGGACACCTGTGTGTATACTGTTCACCCCAATAAATTCACCCAATGTTCTGCACACCTCACATCCAGGGACACCTAAATACACACTGCCCTGTTCGCCAGGTATTCTACCTCTCTCCCTGACTCTCGCCAGCCCTTCATAGTGGTCTGTGTCTGTGCCACTGTCGTCCGTCTGCTGCCGGCCGCTGCGCTTTCTGTAATCATGCACTGGTCCCGTGCATCACACACACACACACACACACACACACACACACACACACACACACACACACACACATACACAACGCACACACACACATACACACACACACACACACACACACACACACACACACAGACACACACACACACACACACACACACACACATCTCCTCTGTGAATCTTCAAGCATATATACAGACACACTACCATCGTCAAAACTAGCCATAGGAAACAATCAAGGTCATCGTCACGATAAACCATTGAAAGTTAACAATATCATGGACGTCTCAAACTATTGGAAGTAATAAATATAATCATCACAACGAACCATTAGAAGCAATCAATCTAATGGTCACAACAAACTGCTCGATGTAGTCAACATCATCGCCACAACCAATCATTATAAGCAAGCAATTAATAAATACAGACGCAATGGCAGAATGGTTAAAGTGTTGGACTTTCAATCTGAGGGTCCGGGGTTCGAATCTCGGTGACAGCGCATGGTGGGTAGAAGGTGGAGATTTTTCCGATCTCCCAGGTCAACATAAGTGCAGACCTGCTAGTGCCTGAACCCCCTTCGTGTGTATACGCACGCAGAAGACCAACTACGCACGTTAAAGATCCTGCAATCCCTGTCAGTGGTCGGTGGGATATGGAAACAAGAACAAACCCAGCATGCACACCCCCGAAAACGGAGTATGGCTGCGTACATGGCGGGCTAGATAAACAAGACGGTCATACACGTAAAATGTTACATGTCTGTCTGAATGTGCATGTGTGCGTGCCTGAAATCTGATTGAATGACACAGGAAACGAATGTTGAGCGCCCAGTGGCAGCCGTCAGTCGGCTCTACCCAGGTAGGCAGTCCGTTGTGCAAATGACCCCGTGTTTGCAAAGCGCTTACAGCTTGGTCTCCGACCGAAGATAGGCACTATGTAAGTATTCATATCAATCTATCAATCAATAAATCAATCAATATAATGGTCACAACAAACTATTGGGTGTAATCAATAACATCATCACAACAAATCAATAGACGCAATCAGTGTCATAACCACACAAACCATTAGAAGTAATCATTACCATCGTCACAACAAACAACCAATGTCATTGAAAAAAATCTTCAGAGACTCACACAGACGTCCACGTCGACACAGCCAAACCGCTAACACAACCAGCAGGGTAATGACAACCACAACCGCCAACATGGCCGCCGCTCCGATGCCTGCCCACTTCCACTGACTGGTGCTGATGTCTTCACCCTTCTGTATGCCGGCGGCCTTGGTGCCTTTGGCAAACAGAAATCAGTCACTGGGATTAAGATAACTCCCTCTACTGCCATCCTTCACTCTTTCCTGGGCAGGAGCTGGTTTTTTTGCTTCCATTTGCCTGTGAAGAACTTTCCGAGAACAGTGTAGGTTTGCAGGTCTATCACTGCAAGTTAACATGAAGATACTCAGCTACAAAAGTTTGCAGAACCTAACCAAATAGACAGTATGATTCAGTCAGTGCAAGATTGCATTCTGGAAGCTGAATCCTGGATAACATTCAACAAACTAAAGTCAAATGGAGACAAAACTGAAGCTATAATTATTTCCTCTTTAAGAATGTCCACATCTATATCTTTCCCTTCCTCTATTGTGGTTGATGATGTCACAGTTCACTTTTCCAAATCAAAAAGGAACCTCGGAGCCATTCTTGACTCAAACCTCAGTATGCACGCCAAGGTAGTCAATCTGATACGCACAGTCATTTGACAACTTCGTCGGGCTAATTCAATTCAACGGTACCTTTCTGTTGACACAACACAAAATTATTTCTGCTTTTGTACTATCGCGAATCGAAGGTTATAATTCTCTTCTCAGAGGCTGTCCACATAATCTTCTTCAGGTAATTCAAACACTTAAAAAAAGTGCCCGTCTGGCCCGCAGAGCACCACGTACTGATCATATTTCTCCCAACCTCCGTACTCTACACTAGCTCCCCGCTGAAGTGAGAATTAAATACAAAGTTGCGTGTCTCTGCTATTCTGTTTTCTACTCCACAGGACCTACCAATCTTTCTGACATTATCAGTACTTACACTCCCTCAAGAACTGTCCACTCTTCCTCTGACTATTACCTTGTGAAACTTCCTCGTGTCAGAACAAGAACCAATGGTGAACGTTCTATCCCCTTTGCTGCTCATCATATTTGGAACAACCTCCATCATATTTTGCATCTGATTTCATCTCTGCTTTTCGCTCCTTACTGAAAACGCATCTTTTTATAACCATTCTATAAGCACTCTCAGTTACCTTCTGTACCAACACCATCACATGTCTATCAGCTTACTTTGGATACTTTATGAACGAGAGAGAGGAGGGTGTATGCGTGTGTGTGTGTGTGTGTGTGTGTGTGTGTGTGTGTGTGTGTGTAGGTGGGCAGGGGGGTTAGAAGAAGAGTGGTCATGAATGATTCAAATAATTTGTAACTTTTTCTTTCATGTAGAAAAAAAATATGCTGGAATAACCCTCTTGGAATAACTGCCATATTTTGACAAGATGTCGGGTACCACCGCCCACAAGTCTCACGGGATATGCCATGATTATCCCATCCAATAATTGTTTTATTGGTCACAGCTTATAGTGGAAACAAACTGACTGAAGGAATGGAGAAAACTGCTGAGAAGATTATGCATGCTTGCTGAGTGCTTGTGTGATAGGGTGACAAGGCTGGCTTCGCACTGGGAGGCATACTGTATTATCATAAAAAAAAAATAAATAAATAAAATTAAAAAAACCCGAAAAACCCAACCCGGAAGAATTATCCAGAACATTGTTTGTTTTTTTCTAAATTAATGGATATGAGGATGGTGACGATATTATCAAAGGAACTCATTTAGGTTGAAGACTACGAAGACAATGCTGTACTCTATGCTTCCTTTCATGATATATCCTGCCGTCAGCTGGACATGGGAAATGTTTACACGTGCAGAGTTGGTCAGAGTGTTTTACCAACACTCCAAAAGACGTAAACGTGAAGTGTATAACCCTTGACTCTACAGTCCCATTCTTCTCATTCAAAGCCATTGCATAGCGTACTCACTCTGGGTAGGAGCGAGCCACTGGCCGAAAACCACCAAGTATATTTGCTCTGATGGGGTTCAAACCGCGTCACTCACCACTTCGACACAGCAGCTAATAGTAATGTGCGAAGTTCTTAAGTGATTCCAGAATATCAAGGTTAATGAATTCTCATGGTGTGTATGAGAACGACCGCGTTACTCCACAAGACCATCAGGTTTTATCCACATTACACAGACAAGTGGGATAACTTACATGTTGTGTTCCGGGGCAGCATGACATACTGAGGTTGGATCCAGTCCAACTGACAAACTGCTTGCATGCAGCCCTTGTCTCTCGTCATAGAATCAGGTGGCAGCAAGAGTTGTTGGACACCATACCCTCCTGTGGCCACTGTAACATTCCCTACAGACCAGATCAGTCTGCCCTCAGGAACGCCCAAGTTGTCAGCCGTACACATGCACGTGATGCCGCCTGTCTCAGGGATGTTGGACACGTCTGTACAGTTGACATACAGTCTGCTGGGAGTGGCTGAAATGATACAAATCACAAATACAACCTGCTGCATCAATAATTGGATCCCTTTGCAACAGTTGTGCTGCAGGTTATTTCCAAATATGTGTGTCTGCTGCTCATGAAATCGATGATCAATCATGTGGCTTCAAATTATCCAGGATAATTGCATGAATGAACTCATTCAGAGAGAAGAAAGAAAGAAAACGAGAGAGAGAGAGATGGGGGGAGGGGAGCGGGGGGGAGGGGGGGGACAGAGACATGGCCAGAGAGACACAGAGACAGAGGAGAGTGGAAACAAAGACACACAGACACATAGAGAGTAAAGGACAGACACAGCAACAGGGACAAAACCACATAAAATCCAGATGGAAGTGGATGTCTTCTTGTAACAAAACAGCGTCATCTTTCAAAATTCAACTGACAATTTTCATCAAGAAACAATCGTTAAACGGTAGCTTCAATGTAGCCGTCGACTGACGAGAATTGTTTTAAATTCGTTTGCGGAGGAATCTCTTTTTGTGTTGAAATATGTGAATGCGTACCTATCTAAATCACCAGGCAGTAAACCAACTAGAACCGGAAACCATTCAAAGGACATGTACTTCTTCAAATACTTTTCTCACGATGACCTGAAATAATCAAACGAAGCTGGACAGGGAAATATTACTTCAATGAAAACTCAGCACTGAGAAGAGTTTGTTTAAAACAGTCACTCTTCGCCCTTCAGCTCTGATCTGAGATTGAGTTGGTCAGGCGTCAACTCTTGTCCTCCACACTGAACTGTCTCACAAACACATATCCTCCACACTGAACTGTCTCACAAACACACATCCTCCACACTGAACTGTCTCACAAACACACACATCCTCCACTGAACTGTCCACACAAACACAGATCTCGACCACTGAACTGTCCTCACAAACACACATCTCTCCACACTGTGAACTGTCCTCACAAACACACATAGCATCCACACTGTGAACTGTCCTCACAAACACACATATCCTCCACACTGTGAACTGTCCTCACAAACACACATATCCTCCACACTGAACTGTCCTCACAAACACACATATCCTCCACACTGAACTGTCCTCACACAGATATCCTCCACACTGTGAATTGTCCTCACAAAGACAGATATCCTCTACACACTGAACTGTGCTCACACACATATATCCTCCGCACTGAACTGTCCTCACAAAGACCGACATCCTCTACACACTGAACTGTTCACACAAACACAGATATCCTCTACACACTGAACTGTCCTCACAAAAACAGATATCCTTCACACTGTGAACTGTCCTCACAAAGACAGATATCCTTCACATTGAACTGTCCTCACACACAAACATATCCTCCACACTGTGAACTGTCCTCACACACAAACATATCCTCCACACTGTGAACTGTCCTCACACACAAACATATCCTCCACATTGTGAACTGTCATCATAAACACAGATATCCTCCACACTGAACTGTACACATACAGATATCCTCCACATTGAACTGTCCTAACAAACACATATATCTTCCACGAACTGTCCTAACAAACACATATATCTTCCACACTGAACTGTCCTGACACAGTTATCCTCCAATGAACTGTACCCACAAACACATATGTCCTCCACTAAACTGTCCTCACAAACACAGATATCCTCCACTCCAACCCTGTGCTACAAGCGAAACGCAGACCAAACGCTGGGCACTGAATGACCACCACAGACAAACAGTCTCCCCAAATAGGACTGTATTCTCTCCTTGTGTCGCAGTACACCTGTTTTCATTTCGATCATACACCTACTTGGCAGTTACATTATACGTATCTTTAAAATGTATCATATTATATAAGAATCACTATTTACAGTCACGTTTGTACAAGCTACACATAATGGGAGATACTTACAAATAATGGGCATGTAAATGTACGTCGTGTACTGGGGCATGTGAATGTACGTCTCGTAATCCGGTCCATATTTTTGCGACGTGACGTAGATACGAACTTCCACACGTGTGAATTGTTCTCGGGAAGAGAGTCTCCAGGAATGCACCACCCGTCCTTTGAAATACGTTTTCCCGTCTGTGGAGTTCACATAGGATCTCAAGGACTGACGAAATGACAGCACACCGTGGGTCTTGTATTCCAAAAAGCTTTCATCTGAAGCTAAACGATCCTGAAAAAAAGAAAAAAAAAGAAAGAAAAAAGGGATGAAGACGGGAGGGAAGAGAGAGAGAGAGGGGGGGGGGGGGAGGGAGGGGGGGGGGAAGAAAGAAAGACGGTGGGGGACGCAGACATGCTTGATTGTGGAGAACTCGTAATAATACCACACACCACTCACAGTGACATGATTTCCTGGTAGCTGGGAGCGCACGCTGTTTGACCGTTGTAGTTATGTAACGCTTGGCGGACCCATCGCGACAGAGGTGTGTGTGGGCAGTATTTGAAATTGTGTATGTGGCCGAAACTGCCAGGTGTTAAAATCACTGTGACCAGTATGTGGAAGACAGCCTACAAGTGTCAAAGCAAAGATAAGTGATTTTTCTGTGAAGTTGATTAATAATTTATTATCGCGTTATTGTTTAATGTTGGAATTATTAGTAAATTATTGAGAGGGCTCAAAACTTGTCATCCCGTTGTTGTTTAGTTGTTGAATTGTTAGTGAATGACAGAGAGGGCCCAGAAGCGGTGCAGCACCGGCTGGGAGCACCGGCTGGGAGCGCGCGCAGTTTGACCGTTGTAGTTATGTAACGCTTGGCGGACCCATCGCGACAGAGGTGTGTGTGGGCAGTATTTGAAATTGTGTATGTGGCCGAAACTGCCAGGTGTTAAAATCACTGTGACCAGTATGTGAAAGACAGCCTACAAGCGTCAAAGCAAAGATAAGTGATTTTTCTGTGAAGTTGATTAATAATTTATTATCGCGTTATTGTTTAATGTTGGAATTATTAGTAAATTATTGAGAGGGCTCAAAACTTGTCATCCCGTTGTTGTTTAGTTGTTGAATTGTTAGTGAATGACAGAGAGGGCCCAGAAGCAGTGCAGCACCGGCTGGGAGCACCGGCTGGGAGCGCGCGCAGTTTGACCGTTGTAGTTATGTAACGCTTGGCGGACCCATCGCGACAGAGGTGTGTGTGGGCAGTATTTGAAATTGTGTATGTGGCCGAAACTGCCAGGTGTTAAAATCACTGTGACCAGTATGTGGAAGACAGCCTACAAGCGTCAAAGCAAAGATAAGTGATTTTTCTGTGAAGTTGATTAATAAGTTATTATCGCGTTATTGTTTAATGTTGGAATTATTAGTAAATTATTGAGAGGGCTCAAAACTTGTCATCCCGTTGTTGTTTAGTTGTTGAATTGTTAGTGAATGACAGAGAGGGCCCAGAAGCGGTGCAGCACCGGCTGGGAGCACCGGCTGGGAGCGCGCACAGTTTGACCGTTGTAGTTATGTAACGCTTGGCGGACCCATCACGACAGAGGTGTGTGTTTAGTTGTTGAATAATTAATAATTTGTTATCGCGTTATTGTTTAATGTTGGAATTATTAGTAAATTATTGAGAGGGCTCAAAAAATATTAGAGAAGGACCCGTATTTTTCTGCAAAATAAAATCTGCTACTCAAAAACACCCAGATGCACACTTCCACTGGCTAAGAGAAGACAACCTGACAAAATCCCCAATCCCACGGCTTTCATACAGTACCAATGGGATGAATGGCTGTTGGGTTAAACAGTCACTAACTGTATGCAGTCTGGCCTTAGGGCGACACCAGGCTGACGGACTCCACACAGATGGACATCCATTGCCCTTCCCTGATAAGAGGCTCTGTCAGGGCGACCGAATTTTTTCCCTCACCACATAGAACACCCTTCTATGGATACCAACAAAACCCTGTCTCACGTGCACCTCGGGGATCAGCTGCATAGCACGAGACATAAATCCAGATCCCCAAAACCCCAAAACAGGCGTGGCAAAAGAGGTGGGAAAAGATTGTGCTTAGGTAGCAGAATGACAAAAGCAGAGCGGCTGTCAAAGAAATTCTTTAGAATCGGCAGTTGGAATTGTTCCAGTGCAAGAATGAGAATTTCTTCTTCTTCTTCTTTTCGGTCGCACTTGTCACAGAGTCAGGCTGGCCTGCGAGACAAATGTCGTCGTGGCTTCCAGGTCTCGTCTGCAGCCGTAGAGCTTGGTGCGTAGTGGGGTCGCTTCTGGCCACACGGTGTCTCTCAGTCCCTGGTGGAGGGGACAAGTCTGCAGAACATGTTCTGGTGTTTGGTCTTCAAGACCACAGGGACAGGTCTGTGATGGTGCCAGCTTCAGCTTCTTGAACATGTGCGCGTTGAGGCGGCAGTGTCCTGTGCATAAGCGCATAATTGCTACCTGCTGCCAGCGTTCAAGCTCGTGATATGCATCCCTTGTGGCTTGTGGTCGCAGTGCTGCCTTCACAAGGGTCTTCTTTTCAGCGAAGCTAACACTGTTGTTTGGTTGTCTTTCTTTCGCTCCGAGTTTGGCGAGCTGGTCCGCAATTTCGTTGCCTGGAATTCCGCAGTGGGCTGGAACCCATTGCAGGACTACTCGTCGTTGCTGGGCAACTTCTTGTAGTTTCTCCTTGAGACGAGGAAGTTTATCTCTTGCAAGGGCTTCCAGGACAGACAACGCATCTGTCAGAAAGACAACTTGTGGGCATTCGCTCTCCGAGTCGTGAACCATTGAAGCGGCCTGCATGAGCGCCTGAACCTCAGCTGCATAGTTTGAACAGTACTTTCCTGTGGGTATCCTTGCTGTGGATGTGTGGTGCTCAGGAGACTTCATGTACACTCCTGCTCCTCCGTCAGCAACAGCGTTGGTTGCAGAGCCATCTGTGTACACGTGAATCCAGGATTCTTCAGGGTACCTTTCAGCAATCATGGCTTGTGTCAGAGTGCGTTTGGCCGTGTCATCCTGAGAATCTCCTGGAGCGACCTGAGGGACTGATGTTGAGATATCAAAACTTGTGGAGTCTTCATTCCATGGCTGCGGCAGGTCGTTGGGACTCAGTGGAAGCGTTGATGGAGGCACACCATCCCGGTGCGCCCTGGCAAGTCTCTTGCTTTCATGGATAAAGCTACTGCGCTTGAGGCGGTTCTTTGTCAGTCCGTTCATCCTCTTCTTCATCGGATGATCAGGCAGGCACTGGAACTTTTCTGCTTGGACCATGATTTTGGCGTCTCTCCTTTGTGCAAGGGGTTGTATGGCAGTAACCTCCTCCATGGCCTTGATTGGTGTGGATCGCATGGATCCAGTGATGATGCGTAGGGCTTGATTTTGGACCCTATCCAGAGACTGCTGGTGGGTCTTCGCTGCAGTAAACCAGGCTGTTGAGCCGTACTCAAGGTGGGGCCTGACGGTTCCCTGGTAGACGCGCTTGAGTATCGTTTCGTTTGCTCCCCAGCTGGTTCCGGCTAGCTTTCGCATGATGGCCAACTTGTGTCTGGCTTTTGCTTCAGCACGTTTGATGTGTGGCTTCCAGGTTTGTCTCTTGTCGAAGGTGACACCAAGATAGGTAGCCTCCTCGTCACTTCTCAGGGGTGTATCGTCCAGTTTGATGGTTCCTGGTTTTTGTTTTGGTGACAGTGTGAAGAGTGTTGTAGAGGACTTTTCTTTGTTGATGGCTACACACCACTCCTCTGCCCATGCTGCTAAGCGGTCTGCTGCTAGCTGCATTCTGTAGGTGGCGGTAGTGGCATGTTCCTCCTTACACCACATCACTAGGTCATCAGCGTAGAGTGCAGCATGGATACCTTTGGGAAGTGTTTCAATGAGGTCATTGATGAAGATCAAGAAGAGGGAAGGGGAGAGGACTCCTCCCTGTGGAACTCCGTGTCGCAGCAGTACTTTCTTGCCTTTGTGTCCGTCAACTGTGACCCTTGCCCTGCGGTTGTGGAGATAGGATCTGATCCAGCGCAGCATGTTCCCTGCGACCCCACATCTCTGCAGCTTCACGAGGAGGCCGTCAGTCCAGACTTTATCAAAGGCCTTTTGCAGATCAATCCAGGCAGCAAGAACTACCTTCTGCTCCTGGAACGCATCTTCTATTTCTTGTGCGAGGTAGGTAGCTTGGTCCTCTGTGCTGTGAAACTGACGAAAGCCTGCCTGTTCAGAAACCAGGATGTTTTCAGTCTCGAGATACCAAAGCAGGTGCTGGTTCACCATCCTTTCTAGGGTCTTCACAACGCAGCTGGTCAGGCTGATTGGTCTGTAGCTGGCCGCCTTCTTCTTGTCCTTTCCCTTCTTAAGGATAGGAATCATGATGGCTTCTCGCCAGACTTGAGCCAAGGTCCCAGTTTCCCAGCTGTGGTTGTAAACCTCCAGAAGTTTCAGGACGGCGGTGTTGCCGAGGTGCTTCAACATCTCGTTAGTGATCCCATCTGGCCCTGGGGATTTCCTGGTTTTTAGTTTCCTCAGAGCTGTCTGAAGCTCGTAAAGAGTGAGGGGCTGCTTCATGAGTTTCACATCGGTGTTGTGGGTCCGTTCTCTCTGTTCCCTTCTTGCTTCTCTTGTTTGGAGAGGGCTGACAGGTACATTGCTCTCCTCTGCGTAATTGTCAGCAAAGCGGTTGGCTGCGCGTCGTCCTGTCAGTAACTCTCCATTCTCCTCCAGCGTAGTTGTCTGAGCTCTGCTGCCTTCATCATTGAGTTGACCTACAACTTTCCACAGCTTCCTTCCATCTTTCTCAAGGTTCAGCGCCGCTGTCTTCTCTCTCCAGCTCTGGCGTCTCGCTTGTACTTTTGCCTTGAGGAATTTGGCTTTCGTCTGCTGAAGTCGCAGGTGGTTCTCATCTGATGGATTTCTTTCTGCTTCCTGTCTGGCTTCTGTCATCTCGTCCTGAAGTTCTTGAAGCTGGTTTGACCAGTAGGGTTTGTAGTCTTTGCGAGCTCCACGTGGAATACATTCTTGGGCTGCTTGAAGGATGCAGCCGTTCAGCTCTCTGACAACGTTATTGATGTCTCTGCCGTGGACGTGGATGTCCCTGGTAAGAGCATTGGTGCGGTGTCTGAAGAGACCCCATTTGGCCTTCTTGTAATTCCAGCGTGGGGGCACAGGAGTGTTGGTGGTGTTCCTGTTGATAGTGATGAACACTGGCCTGTGGTCGCTGCCTCCCAGCTGACCCCCTACTTTTCTGCTAACGTCTCCGTGGAGGTCGTCAGTGCAAAAGGCAAGGTCAGGGGTAGTGGTGGAGCGCCATCGTCTGGAATAGAAGGTTGGGGTGTCGCTTGGGGAGTTGATGAGAACGAGATGATGGTCGTCTTGCCAGTCTTCCACTTCTTCACCTCGGCAGGTCCATATGGTCGTAACCCCAGCTCTGGGAGTGGCTGTTGAAGTCACCCACAGCAAGAAAACTTGCGTCTGGGACCTCTATGGTGTCGAGGGACAGTGGACGGTCATCGGGGCAGTAGAAGTTCAGGATGTGCAACTCTGTGTCATTCAGTTTGGCCCTAATCGTTTGGTACTCGGCATTCTCCATTTGGACGGCTGATTCGCAGGAGTGTATGTTGTTCCTAACAAGGGTCAGGATACCACCTTTGCGTCTTTCTGCTCTGTCCGACCTGAAGCACTGATAGCCTCTGACTTTGAATGCTTTTCCGCTTTGCAGGTGGGTTTCTTGAATGCAGCAGATGTTGATGTTTTTCTCATGCAGGAGGTGTTCTAGCTCCGTCTTTTTGTTCATGACTCCTTCTGCATTCCAATGCATAACCATGAAAGGTTGACGCTTCTTGGATGAAGTTGATGTGCTGCTAGTCGCATTCCTCCGCCGTCTCCTGGCGTGCCAAGACGGATGAGGGTGACCTCCAATCGCTGAGGGCGGACTCCGTTGAGGCGCGGAGCCCGGCACTGCACCACCCTGGAGGGACCTCAGTGGGCGAGCACCATCGGTTTCACATGATCTGTCCAACTCTGTCTCTTGTGCGTAGTAGCATGGCACTGTGGTTTGTTAGAAGGCGTGTGCTGGCCCAGTACCGCTGTCTTCAGCCCTCTAGGTTTCTGTAGGGGTTACCCCGCCCTTAGCTCATGGCCTAAAGACCTACCCTGTGAGCACAGGGGACTGACTGCCAGTTAGTCTGGCCCCTACCCCACGCGGACCTGTCCGGCTTGGTTGAACCTGCCAGGAGTAAAACTCCTGCCGGCATAGCTCCGGGGGTTGTCAGGGCACGCAAGCCCCTGCACCGCGACAAGGCGGCAGTCGTTACAGGGGAATGAGAATTTCAACAATTGAGAAATTGGCATATGATTTTGACATTTTATGTCTCCAAGAGACCAGGACAAGTGCAGACAGACCAATACATTTTGAGAATTTCACAGTCTTTCAAAGGAATGAAGGAAGAGGAGTAGCAATCATACTGAACAAAAACCTAAAAAAACAAAGTTTCCACCATAAATCTAGAGAAATGGTGTAGCAACTCATGTGAACTAGTGGGGGTGCGTCTCGAAAAACCTGACGGAATTCACAAAAGCATCGTGCTCATCAATGCCTATGTTCACCCAGGAACCTGCACAACAAAAGAGGATTGGGCCTTTTTAGAGGAAATAGAGAACGAACTTGGAGACTCAGTCATTATCTGTGGAGACCTCAATGCAAGATCGAAGCTATGGGACCAGTGGAACACCAACCCACAAGGACTCGCACTTTAAGGAATGATAGGGGAAATTCTTCTTAGCCCATTAACAACCACATCCCCAACTCGCCTTGGAACAAGACAAGGGGACAGTGACAGTGTGATTGACATCACTCTAACATCTCCAAAATTCAGAGCAAAAACGAATGCAGAGACGCTTCCACACCAAGGCAGTGACCACCTCCCGGTAGTGTTCAGTCTACAGAAACTGTCAGATAAACCCTGTATGAAATCGCGTGATCCATTTCAGTATGAAAACAAAGAGACAACCATCATCGAAAAATTAAGACGCAGAAGAAACAAAAGAACGGCACTGAACAGGATGCAAACTATTCAGCCCCCATGGTGGAATACCGACACAGAGAGAGCCTGGATAGAAAAACATGCGGCTGTCAAACTTTGGCAAAAAGAAAGAACAAAACCATCTCCAGACAAAGATATTGAAACAAAAAAGAAAGAAAAAACTAAACAGTTTGAAATCATTGCTCAAGAGGCCAAAAATGACAAGTGGAAACAGTTTTGCGAGGCACTCAGTTATGACTCAACATTGACAGAGTTCTGGCAATTTTATCGTCACATGGAAGGGAAAACGTGCACAACAACAACCCCAGACATGGTAGACACTGACGGAACCAAGCTTAAGACAAACGAAGAAAAAGGATCCGCCCTGCTCAAACGTTTCATACAACAGAGCGATCAAAGAAACTTAGATGAGAAAAAGAAATATGTTGAGGAGTTAAATCAAACCCTTATGCAGACTGGACCTGATGATGACTTGAAAATAGATGATCTAAACGAAGCAATAGCTAAATGCAAGAAAGAATCAGCTCCTGGCCCAGACAAAGTTCGCTACTCGGACATCAAGGAACTATCGGAAGAAGACAGAAGCAACCTTTTCAATCTATATCAAAACAGTCTCCACAATGGACATGTCCCGGAGGACTGGACACACAGCTTCTTAAAACCCATACCAAAACCAGGAAAGGACCATCATCAGGTAAGCGGCTACCGGATCCTAACCATGCAAAACATTGCCGGAAAGCTCATGGAACGCATGATAGCCAGGAAACTTGCAAGGGATCTTGAACACAGGCACGTTCTCCCTTCAAATCAAGGTGGTTACAGAACAGGCAAGTCCACATGGGAAAACGCAGCTGCTTTTGCATATGAGGTGTATGAAGGATTTCAAAGAAAAGAAGAAACACTAGCAGTAGCAATCGATCTTGAAGATGCCTACAATAAGGTCCAGTTTGCGCACCTCATGGAGCTGCTACTAAGGTATTGAGTAAGTTTGACACTGACAAGATGGATAGCAGCAGCGCTTCAGGAAAGAACCGTCGTCGTACGCCTCGGAGATTGGATGTCTGCACCTTCTAAACTATCCATGGGACTGCCACAAGGGTCTCCGCTTTCTCCTGTCCTCTACAATGTCTACACGAAGGGCCTTGCAGACTTAAACAACAATGGAATAGCTTGGGTGCTTACTCTTGCGGATGATGGCCTGGTCTTCAAAACTTCGAAAGATGCTCAGGAAAGAACCAAAGCCGTCCAGAAACAACTAAACAATATTGCTCAATGGTGCAAAGACACAGGATCTTCCATCAATCCAGTGAAAGCCCAAACGTTGCTGTGCACCCTCAACAACAGAACCGCGAGCAAATCACCACCTTCTGTGTCACTCGATGGGATTCAGATCGAGAAAACTGAATGCCTACGCTACCTAGGAATACACTTCGACAGGATGCTGACCTTCAGAAAACATACGGAAAATACTGTTCTCAAATGCAAAAAGGGCCTTTCAGTCTTAAAAGCAATGGCAACCAAAGGTATTGAACAACGCCACCTCTTCCTGCTATACCAATCACTCGTCCTCAGTGTGATCGACTACGGACTTGGGCTAACAACACCGTCTCAAAGCAACCTCTTGAAATTAGAAAGAGTTCAAAATGAAGCTATGAGGCTGATCCTTGGAACAACAAAAGACACGCCCACAGAAACCATGCGATACGTGCTTGACCTTCCTTCATTGCAGGCCAGAAACAAGTTAGAACAGGTCAAGACCAACTTCAAAGCATTAGAAAACCCTCAAAACCCACTGCATGACGCAGTCAAAGAACCAAAAGGCAGCCGCCTAGGACGAGGAAGATCATGGATGGGGCAAGCAGAAGACACAATCCAGCTAGTATGCCGACTACAAGACCTGAAAGAAATAAAAGAATGGGAGAAAAACCCCGAAAACCTCAACCATCTATTCAACACAGCCATTTCACCCACTCTAGGAAGACATTGTCGGGAACGGCCAGAGGGCAAAACTGATGTGGAAGTGAAACTACTCATAGAAGAAAACAGTAAAGAAGAGGACATCATCATATACACAGATGGCTCAGTCACCAAAGACCAATCCGGTTGGGGATTCACTGCGAAACAAAATGGAAAAACAGTTAGGGAAGAGAATGCTGCCTACAAAGTCACCACCTCTAGCCTAACGATGGAAGTTGAAGCTGTGACACATGCCCTCCAGTGGCTATCGTCCTTCCATACGCCCGGAAACCAACATGCCATGATTCTAACCGACTCAATGAACCTCATACAGAAAATTGAAAACGGAATGGGAAGCCCAGAGTGGCATAAGG
>NC_134881.1:39655909-39675909 GCF_041734735.1 Babylonia areolata | reverse complement strand
TTGCATCGATAAAATTATCTTGCAATTTGTAGTATTTCTTTTGTACAACCGTCCGAAAATACACGTACCCGTATTACTAGTTGGTGTTGCTCTTCACGTGTTGGTGAAGGGAGGGGGGGCGGGGGGGGGGGCATCATAACCTACGAAGGTCAGAATGGTAGAAAAAGAGACAGTGTGAAATTGCTTAGTGTGGTTATGCTTACCACAAAATACGACTGTGCCTCAGAGACGGGATAGACAGATGGCATTTTCACTTCCTGCACTCTGTAGTTGTAGATACCAGCACTAGAAAATGCGCGAGTCACGTCACAGGACAACACAGCAGACCAGTTGAAGTGGATTGTATCAATTCTGCAGTTTGACACTGTTGGTGCACCTGCAAAATATCACGCACACGCACACGCACACACACGCACGCGCGCGCGCGCACGGTAGAAAAAAAAAACAACGAATTTTGCCCACTTACAGATTAAAAAAGAAGGGGAAAAAAAAGCAGCAGCAACCACCACCGGCAAGCAGAACAAAAAGGCAAGGGGAGGGTGGTCAACCTCAGCTGGCTCTAGTGTCTCAATGACATGGTCAGTGTCACTGGGGTTCCAGCGCAATTATATTTGACAAAGAACTGATACTAGTCACACATTTGGATGAGCCAAACAGATGTCATCCTCCACTGTGGACCAGGTCAGAACAAGAAGACAGGAGCAGGACACCAGTTTTTGTGCCCATGAAGACTTGACTGGGTTAACACAGAGGGTTTAAGATCCCCAGAATATACAATATATTATAGGCTAACACAGACAGGAATGCAGGGAGGGTACAGATTATGAGTTATACCCCGTCGCCTTATGTGCTTGAGGCCATAGCTCTGGTGTTGAATGTATGTCTGCGTGTGAGATACAGTGGTTTCGTGATTGTGAGTGACAGTCTTTTTTTCTGATGGAACGCTGGTCATCTTGGTGTATTTTCTGTCGCTTTTCGACTACGGACAAGGGACTATGGTTCGATTTGTCAACCTCACTTTCTTCTTCATCATCCATTACGCCGAGCTGCTCGGCTGTCTGTCATTGAACAAGCAACCTGAACGTACGGAAGAAACTGCAGAGCAGAGTTGTCCAGTGCCGTTGCCGACCACTCGAGTCTTTACAGTAGAACTGAATTACTATCGCTTCAGTGTACGCAGTCTAACCTTACCCTGTCCGCGTGTGACAAACTTTGTCATCTTGGTATTCACAGTCCGGTTCCGTGCTCAGATCTGCAGTCAGATCAGTGGGCTTAATGATCATCAAAGAAGAGAAAGCGACGGCCGTTTCGAGGTGGGCGTCGGAGATTTCTTCACAGTAGTCCCATCCCAGTGCTTGTGCCTACAACACATCGAGTCCTCCACTCCCCCTGTCCAGTCGATGACCGATCGCCGATCAAACTTCTTCCCTCTGTAAGCTTCAACAGCCTGATCTCCATTCCCCTCCACCCCCACTCGTCCAACAATTGTAAGCTCTCTGGTCTTAAAATTGCGTCTTCCAACGCAGTCTGCTGGTCCCAACTGACGAGAGAAAAAAACTTCTTTTATTGTTGACAACAACATTGATCTACTGTTTATTGTGGAGACGTGGCTCAAGCCCCGTGGAGACGAAGCAGTGTGCGTTGATCTTGCCCCCAGTGGTTATGCCATCAAGTCACTCCCTCGTGCCTCTGGTCGTGGCGGTGGTATTGCAGTCATTTACAGAGACGCTCTCACTCCCCACCTTACCTTCACCCACTCATCCTTTGAATTGCTTCAAGTGTCCCTCACTTCCCAGCATTGCGTGCTGCACTTCATGTGTGTGTATCGCCACTGGCCCACCTCTGTTAAGTTAACGGAAACCATGTTCTCTGAACAGTTTCCTAATCTTTTGGACTACTGTAACTGTCTTCACGGAAATGTGTCTTTGGGGGAATTTTAATTTTCATGATGACAGTTCCACTGATCGTAGTGCTGTAAAAGTTTTGGAACTTCTAAATATGTACAACGTTTCTCAGACTGTGCGCGGACCTACCCACAAGCATGGTCATACTCTTGATTTGGTGATTGAGAGGCCAAGTGATGGAGTTCATCCATCGTCTGATGTGAATCATGACTTAGAGTCTGACCATTTGTGTGTGGTTGGTGTCCCCTCCTCTGTGACAGTATATCGCAGTGTGCGCAACATTCATGCTATAGACAGAGCAGCTTTTTCGCGACGACCTGAAATCAGGACTTGAGTGCTTTTTGGACTGTTCAGCTGACCAGTACAACACTGCCCTTCAGGCAGCACTGTACAAGCACACCCCTGCATCTCGTTGCAGGGTATCGTCCAGAAAGGTGTCATGTCCATGGTTTGGGCTTCTTGGTGAGGAACTGCTAGCAGTGGAGAGAGGCGACACGCGGAAGCACAGTGGAAGGTATCTGGTTTAACTGTCTACAAACAAATCTACCAGCAGAAAGCCAAGAACTTTGTTACCTTTCTTGTGCACAAAGCGAAGACTTTTTCAACACCAAGATCTCCGAAGCTAAATCAAGCAAAGAACTGTATTGCATTACAAATAAGCTTTGTGGCAGAACACATCTTCTTTGCTTCCTTCTATCTATCCATTTTCGGTACTGCCCAGTGTCTTCAAAGATTTTTTTCTGCTAAAAAAATAACCTAAGAAAAGAACTGGATTCACATTCAGTTGTGTCACATCCCTTGGGAAAAAACTTTCAAGGTGTTCCTTTTGTTGCAATCACACCTGTTTCAGAGACAGATGTACTTAGGGTGTTGAAAAAGTCTGCTCCAAAAAATGTGACCTGGACCCCCTTCCCACACCACTACTGTATGAGTGTTTGGATGTTTTGCCTGCACTTTCAAACATTATAAATGATTCTTTAATTTCTGGTGTCTTCCCTGATGTGTACAAAGCTGCACTTGTTAAACCCCTGCTAAAGAAAGCCACTCTGGATCACAGTGACCTAAACAGTTTTGTTTCCAACCTTGCTTTTGTGTCGAAAATTATTGAAAAACTTGTTCTCTCCCAACTTTCAGACCATTTAGCATTAAACAACCTGTTCTCCTTTTTGCAGTCAGCATATACACACAGACAAGGGACAAGAAGAGGCAGACAGTCACACACACACACACACACACACACACACACACACACACACACACACACAGAGAGAGAGAGAGAGAGAGAGAGAGAGAGGTGGCATACAGACTAACCGACAGACAGACAGACAGAAAGCGATGGTGGTTAGCATGAACAAGTGTTTATTCACTCACTGTATATGTTCAGGATCATGTCGGCTGTTTCAGTTTGGTTTGTGTCCGTAAAAGAACATGTGAAACGGCCGGCAAGATCTCTCGTTCCATTCCTCACTGAGATGTCGCTGTAGCTGTAGTATCTACTTAAAGTAAATGGTTTTTCCAGAGATGTGCACGTGTCGTGATCATCACAAGTGCCCAGAGGTACTGTGACTCCGGTGTCCAGAGTCCGTGTCCATGACACAGTGCTGGGTCGGGCAGAAGTAGTGAGGCATCTCAAAATTTTGGAACCATGGAATCCATCCCTCATATTGTAGACTTCGGCTCCTGCCATTACCTCTGAAACATAGTGAGAAACTCATGGTCGATTCGAATGAAGCAGTTTTTGATGAAATGGATGCGGTCTCACACACACACACACACACACACACACACACACACACACACACACACACACACACACACACACACACACACACACACACACACACACAAGTTTCAAGTTTTAATTATCCTTTCACTCCTATTGGAGTATGGAGGATTACTGCAAAATACTCTTTTCGTGCCCATAACAAACATTTCCAAATACACAACAATGTCACATAAAGGTTGAGAAAACACAAATGTCTTTTAACTCCAAACGTATAACTAGGCAACATTTGCAAATCTAATCATCTTACTTACAGCTAAAATGACTTTTTTGCCTCCTTTGAGCATATTACAAAAATTAAAAACCGATTTTGGAGACAAATATTTTTTAGGAACATATCCATTTCGTAACTGATCATAATTGGGACATTCCATTATAAAATGAAACTCATCACCAATCACAGACATGGTACAAACCTTACAAAACCGTAACTCTCGTGGTATGCCTTTGTGTCTCCCTGTATCTATTTCCAGCTTATGATTACTACTTCGAAATCTGAAGAAGCTGATAACATAATTATCAGGCATTTGACGTATATATACACACACACACATGCTAGCGTATATCTGTTATTCTACTGTTTCAATTATGAATGGTATTATATGAATTTCTTATTTTTCTTTACTGATTTTCTTCAGTTTACTCTTTCATTTTTTTCAGATGATTTGATGTAAAACAAAACAAAATGAAAACACACAAAAAAGCAGTTGCTGCTTATTCAATGTACCATCTTAAAAAAAGAAAAGAGAAAAAAAAAAAAAAAAAAAACTTGACACAATGGAGGAGGAGGTGCAGAAAGTGGAGGGATGGACAGGATGAGGAGTTTGAAGAAATATATATTTGTTTTATTAAGAAACTGACATGTGCTTAATGGTATTCTAAATGTCCAGAGATGACGAATTACACAGTGGCGGTCTGTTATTTCGCGACAGTGGTGAATATCATAATAATGAATATGTTCCGAATAATTTATACGATCCAAGCTTGACTATGTACATGCATTTATTAATCAGTTATGTTGTTCACTTTAATGGCCTGGAGAAGAAAAGAAACTTCTGTGCTGGTGTGAAAAAAAAGGCTTTTTAAAAGTGGCTGTTCAGGTTCGGATATTACCAATGGGAATTATGTTCATCAGGACATCGGGTGTGACATTTCCTGGAGGTGTAAGATGTTCGACCTCTGACTACTGATAGGTCGGCAAATAAAGGCCATTCCCATCAGTAGTCTCCTGATGATGAAACGAATCAAATCTAATTCCCGCCGAAAACGGAGTATGGCTGCCTACATGGCTGGGTAAAAACGGTCATGCACGTAAAAGCCCATTCGTATACATATGAGTGAACGTGGGAGTTGCAGCCTACTAACGCAGAAGAAGAAGAAGAGGAAGAAATCTACTTCCAGGTTGGCGTGGACTAATTTTCTATTTATTTCTTATTTACTCACCGGTCACTGTTGTCACTGGAGGTGTCAGTGTCGAGAATTACTCTTGCTTGTCAATTACACGTGATGATGATAGTAGCAACGATAGTAATGATGATGATGATGATAATAATAATAATAATAATAATAATAATAATAATAATAGTAATAATAATAATAATAATAATAATAATAATAATAATAATAATAATAATAATAATAATAATTAGCCCTATTCTACTACTACTACTACTACTACTACTACTACTACTACTACTACTACTACAACTACTTCTAATGGTAATAATAATAATAATGATAATGATAATGAATAAATATAAGACTCTTTCCAGAAAACTCCTCCTCCATAACCAACACATAATGTACAATAAAACACATTACATCTTGCTTTTTTTTTTGTTATGCAGTGCCTGACAGTAAAGTATCTGAACAAATTCTAATTCAAAGGAAAAGAGTTATGACAGTTCGCTTCACAGGTATGAAGCAAGAACATTTTTGTAGTAATTGAAAAACATGGAAACCAGTTAAAATTTACCTCCGTCAATTCCATTAATGTTGTACTAACGCTGCGACATATTCTATTGTACAATAAATACTTACGAACGAAGTTCAGTCCACAACTCTGTCTGTCCACTGCTGAATTCGTGATTACGGTACAGGTCACGGTTCCGGAATAGTCTTTGGAGACTCCATAGAGATATAGACCACTGCCACAGGGGTTTTGCCAGTCGATACCTATTTCACTTCTGAACGACTTGCAGTTCTGTGTGTAGCAAGTGGCCAATGGTACTGTTCCGTTATCACTTTCCAGACTCCAGTGAAATGAGCTCTCGCAATGATCCATATTGTAACAATACAGATACTGAAAAACGTAGACTGTTGACGTGATATTGCCACCGTCACAACCAGTCAGCACGACAGTGCCTGAAATAAAAATAGTGAACATGTCGTGGTCATTGAGATAACGATTGTCGTCGTCAATGTCAGTGAACATCATCATCCTCATGTCATGATAAATATTGTCGTCGTTGAAGTTAGTGGTCATCATGATGTCATGACAATGATTGCTGCTTCTACGTCAGTAATCATCATCATCATCATCATCATCATGCCGCTCTCAGACCAATCTTTGTGTGATACATAGATAAGTATTATTTAAAAACAGTGAATTCCGTATCAGGAGCTGTTCAGATTTTTGTGAGTGCATTATCTTTGTATCTATATCGATAGAATCATTGTTAGTTGAATGTGAAAAATATACACTATCATACTACATATATAATAACCGTAAATTCAGAATCTCTCTCTCTCTTCTTCTTCTTCTTTATGTTAGTGAGTGAGAGATAGAGTGAAAGAAAGAACAGATACATAGATAGAGATAGAGAGATAGAGAGAGAGAGAGAG
The DNA here is from genome assembly GCF_041734735.1 of Babylonia areolata. Classification (NCBI taxonomy): domain Eukaryota; kingdom Metazoa; phylum Mollusca; class Gastropoda; order Neogastropoda; family Buccinidae; genus Babylonia; species Babylonia areolata. The sequence goes on along the minus strand of NC_134881.1, from coordinate 39,669,378 downwards.
AGAGAGAGAGAGAGAGAGAGAGAGAAAGAGAGAGAGAGAGAGAGTAATATAACAACAGTAAAATAACAGTTTAATGTTTGATAAGCAAGGTGTGTTTTCTTGTTGTTTTGTTTTTTTTGTTTGTTTGTTGTTGTTGTTTTTTTCGCATTCAGTCCTCGCTCTAAAGAAAGACTCAGGTACATACAAACTATATATTAAAACAACACCACAAAACAACGATACACATGTATCACTGCAACCACCCTCCCTACTTCCCGGTCACCCCCTTTCCCGTTCCTTCCTCCACAGCCATTCCGTGCAGAACAGAGAGAAAAAGAACATTACGAACGAATGAAGAGAAAGCATTACTATTTGAATACTGTCTTCTTGTCGTATGAGAACCATAACCATAATACACACAGGGACATAGACCTTGAAAAAGGGAGAAAAACAGATCCGTAGAGAAAATGAAGAAAAACAATTTTTTCAGCATCTTTTTTCTGCATTTTATGTCTTCTGTGCGTTTACATTGAGTGACTGTGATTTCCGTGTATTGTTTACGTAAAATAAACCACACACGAATTTCTCTTATTGAGATAATAAAGTATTCTGTATTTTGTATTCTGTGTAATAGCATTAAACAGACCACCCACGACAACGATAGTTTACAATTATGATGTGTGCCTGCGAGCGTGCGTGAGTGCGCGCGCGCGCGCGCGCGCGCGCGCGTGTGTGTCTATTGTTTCTCTCAGTATGTAAGTATGGGGTAGTTCCCCAGCCCATGGCGGTGCCTACCTTCCACAGACAGCAGAGTGACAGAGGCTGCAGTCATCCAGCACAGCACGGACATCAGACGTGTGAAGGCCATGCTGCCTGTCCTGCACACTGCAGCTGTGAGCGTTGAGCAACTCCCACCACAAGGCGGACCCCTTCCCCGTACACCCATACCCCCGTCACCCCTTCCGCCTACACCCATACCCCGTCACCCCTTTCCCCTACACCCATACCCCCGTCACCCCTTTCCCCTACACCCATACCCCCGTCACCCCTTTCCCCTTCACCCATACCCCTAAACCCTTTCTCTACTACCTCTTCCACCTACACCCATACCCCCGTCACCCCTTTCCCCTACACCCATTCCCCCTTCACCCCTTCCCCCTACACCCATACCCCCGTCACCCCTTTCCCCTTCACCCATACCCCTAAACCCTTTCTCTACTACCTCTTCCACCTACACCCATTCCCCCTTCACCCCTTCCCCCTACACCCATACCCCCGTCACCCCTTTCCCCTTCACCCATACCCCTAAACCCTTTCTCTACTACCTCTTCCACCTACACCCATACCCCCGTCACCCCTTCCCCCTACACCCATACCCCCGTCACCCCTTTCCCCTTCACCCATACCCCTAAACCCTTTCTCTACTACCTCTTCCACCTACACCCCTTCCACCTGCACCCCTTCCACCTACACCCCTATATCCGTCACCCCTACCACACACCGCACACCCTGCATGACACTGTTCTAATAGCAGTACGCTATATTTGAACTGAACTTACCGGTTTTAACTGTCTCTGTCTGTCTGTCCGTCTGTCTGTCTGTCTGTCTCTCTCTCTCTGTCATGATTGTGTAACCCGGATTATGAAATGCTAGCCAGACAAGATGAGATGGGAATTGTAACTGGGTATCTGATATTTGAAATGTTTTGATAGAGAATGGATTTGGTGTTGCTCGGGTTACTCAAGAGACGGGAAAGGAAAAGACATCAATATTAGAATTTAAACAGTGCATTATTGATTACTTTCAAAAGTTTCAGTTTCAGTTTCAGTAGCTCAAGGAGGCGTCACTGCGTTCGGACAAATCCATATACGCTGCACCACATCTGCCAAGCAGATGCCTGACCAGCAGCGTAATCCAACGCGCTTAGTCAGGCCTTGAGAGAAAAAAAAAATATATATATATATATAGCTTACATAAATAAATAAATAAATAATAATTATGATATTAAAAAAAGGTAGTAGTAATGAAAATAATGATAAAATAATAATAATAATAATAATAATAATAATAATAAATAAATAATTAAATAAATAAGACAACAATGATGATAAATAAGCAAATAAATATAAAACATGAAGACACACATTCACACATACACCCACACATGCATAACAGATATGCCCCCAAAACGCAGTTTCACAGATATGAAAGCACAGTCAAATACATATAAACGTACATGAGCTCCAACACACACACACACACACACACACACACACACACACACACACACACACACACACACCACAAATTACCCTGCACCTCCTCTACCCCCTCCTCCACACACTCATTTCTAGTCTATGTATCGCAGCTTCCACGGCACACACACACACACACACACACACACACACACACACACACACACGCGCGCGCGCGCGCGCGCACAAACACGCACACGCACACACACGCCCATATCTCCCACCCCCAACCCCACACACATATATACAAAGATATATATATGATATATACGTTCCAATATCCTGTTGCTCCCACAGCGTAGGCATGCATACACTCACATACCTCATCCTCTGCCTCACCTCCCTGCACCCCCACCTCCCCCTCACACACACACACACACACACACACACACACACACAACACACACACACACACACACACACACACACATGCACAGAACTCTCCTGACACTTGTGTACACGTACACTCTCACGCATGCACAAACGCACTCAAAAACACAGACCCACACATACACACAAACACACACATACACACACGCACATAGGCTGCCACTGATTGGCTGCAAGAGGGATGGGAAAAGATCTCTGATGCCAAGAACGTGGCGTCTTGTGTGTTGCTCAGTCTATTGTGTTTGGAAAAGCCCACAGAGACTCTGTTCCGTTTTGAAGAAATCTGCGCAATGTTGGTTTGGAAATGATGCCGATATATGTTTGATTTGCAAAGCATCGTGCTCTACCTTTCATGTTAGACTTACGGCCGCTCCCTCTCTCTGCTTTTATTTCTTTGAGGCGATCGATGGTGTGATGGCCTTGTACCTGTTCTTTTTGATATTCTTTGACTTTTCTGAGGATTTCCGATTTTCCTAGATGTAGGCCGCTCGTTGGTGTTGCGTTACCAGCAAGTCTGTCAGCTCGCTCATTTCCCTTAACTCCTGCATGTCCCGGGCAGTATGACCATGTGAGTTTTTTTTATCTGAAAGTTGCGCATTGCCTTATGCCACTCTGGGCTTCCCATTCCTTTTTCAATTTTCTGTATGAGGTTCATTGAGTCTGTTAGAATCATGGCATGTTGGTTTCCGGGCGTATGGATGGACGATAGCCACTGGAGGGCATGTGTCACAGCTTCAACTTCCATCGTTAGGCTGGAGGTTGTGACTTTGTAGGCAGCATTCTCTTCCCTAACTGTTTTTCCATTTTGTTTCGCAGTGAATCCCCAACCGGATTGGTCTTTGGTGACTGAGCCATCTGTGTATATGATGATGTCCTCTTCTTTACTGTTTTCTTCTATGAGTAGCTTCACTTCCGCACCAGTTTTGCCCTCAGGCCATTCCCGACAATGTCTTCCTAGAGTGGGTGAAATGGATGTGTTGAATAGATGGTTGAGGTTTTCGGGGGTTTTCACTCATTCTTTTGTTTCTTTCAGGTCTTGTAGTCGGCATACTAGCTGGATTGTGTCTTCTGCTTGCCCCATCCATGATCTTCCTCGTCCTAGACGGCTGCCTTTTGGTTCTTTGACTGTGTCATGCAGTGGGTTTTGAGGGTTTTCTAATGCTTTGCAGTAGGTCTTGACCTGTTCTACCTTGTTTCTGGCCTGCACTGAAGGAAGGTCAAGCAGGTATCGCATGGTTTCTGTGGGCGTGTCTTTTGTTGTTCCAAGGATCAGCCTCATAGCTTCATTTTGAACTCTTTCTAATTTTAAGAGGTTGCTTTGAGACGGTGTTGTTAGCCCAAGTCCATAGTCGATCACGCTGAGGACGAGTGATTGGTATAGCAGGAAGAGGTGGCGTTGTTCAATACCTTTGGTTGCCATTGCCTTTAAGACTGAAAGGCCTTTTTTGCATTTGAGAACAGTATTTTCCGTATGTTTTCTGAAGGTCAGCATCCTGTCGAAGTGTATTCCTAGGTAGCGTAGGCATTCAGTTTTCTCGATCTGAATCCCATCGAATGACACAGAAGGTGGTGATTTGCTCGCGGTTCTGTTGTTCAGGGTGCACAGCAACGTTTGGGCTTTCGCTGGATTGATGGAAGATCCTGTGTCTTTGCACCATTGAGCAATATTGTTTAGTTGTTTCTGGACGGCTTTGGTTCTTTTCCTGAGCATCTTTCGAAGTTTTGAAGACCAGGCCATCATCCGCAAGAGTAAGCACCCGAGCTATTCCATTGTTGTTTAAGTCTGCAAGGCCCTTCGTGTAGACATTGTAGAGGACAGGAGAGAGCGGAGACCCTTGTGGCAGTCCCATGGATAGTTTAGAAGGTACGGACATCCAATCTCCAAGGCGTAGGGCGACGGTTCTTTCCTGAAGCGCTGCTGCTATCCATCTTGTCAATGTCAAACTTACTCCATACCTTAGTAGCAGCTCCATGAGGTGTGCAAACTGGACTTTATTGTAGGCATCTTCAAGGTCGATTGCTACTGCTAGTGTTTCTTCTTTTCTTTGAAATCCTTCATACACCTCATATGCAAAAGCAGCTGCATTTTCCCATGTGGACTTGCCTGTTCTGTAACCACCTTGATTTGAAGGGAGAATGTGCCTGTGTTCAAGATCCCTTGCAAGTTTCCTGGCTATCATGCGTTCCATGAGCTTTCCAGCAATGTTTTGCATGGTTAGGATCCGGTAGCCGCTTACCTGATGATGGTCCTTTCCTGGTTTTGGTATGGGTTTTAAGAAGCTGTGTGTCCAGTCCTCCGGCACATGTCCATTGTGGAAACTGTTTTGATATAGATTGAAAAGTTTGCTTCTGTCTTCTTCCGATAGTTCCTTGATGTCCGAGTAGCGAACTTTGTCTGGGCCAGGGGCTGATTCTTTCTTGCATTTAGCTATTGCTTCATTTAGATCATCTATTGTCAAGTCATCATCAGGTCCAGTCTGCATAAGGGTTTGGTTTAACTCCTCAACATATTTCTTTTTCTCATCTAAGTTTCTTTGATCGCTCTGTTGTATGAAACGTTTGAGCAGGGCGGATCCTTTTTCTTCGTTTGTCTTAAGCTTGGTTCCGTCAGTGTCTACCATGTCTGGGGTTGTTGTTGTGCATGTTTTCCCTTCCATGCGACGATAAAATTGCCAGAACTCTGTCAATGTTGAGTCATAACTGAGTGCCTCGCAAAACTGTTTCCACTTGTCATTTTTGGCCTCTTGAGCAATGGTTTCAAACTGTTTAGTTTTTTCTTTCATTTTTGTTTCAATATCTTTGTCCGGAGATGGTTTTGTTCTTTCTTTTTGCCAAAGTTTGACAGCCGCATGTTTTTCTATCCAGGCTCTCTCTGTGTCGGTATTCCACCATGGGGGCTGAATAGTTTGCATCCTGTTCGGTGCCGTTCTTTTGTTTCTTCTGCGTCTTAATTTTTCGATGACAGTTGTCTCTTTGGTTTCATACTGAAATGGATCACGCGGTTTCATGCAGCGTTTATCTGACAGTTTCTGTAGACTGAAAACTACCGGGAGGTGGTCACTGCCTTGGTGTGGAAGCGTCTCTGCATTCATTTCTGCTCTGAATTTTGGAGATGTTAGAGCGATGTCAATCACGCTGTCACTGTCCCCTTGTCTTGTTCCAAGGCGAGTTGGGGATGTGGTTGTTAATGGGCGAAGAAGAATTTTCCCTATCATTCCTTCAAGTGTGAGTCGTGGGTTGGTGTTCTGCTGGTCCCATAGGTTCGATCTTGCATTGAGGTCTCCACAGATAATGACTGAGTCTCCAAGTTCGTTCTCTATTTCCTCTAAAAAGGCCCAATCCTCTTTTCTTGTGCAGGTTCCTGGGTGAACATAGGCATTGATGAGTGCGATGCTTTTGTGAATTCCGTCAGGTTTTTCGAGACGCACCCCCACTAGTTCACATGAGTTGCTACACCATTTCTCTAGATTTATGGTGGAAACTTTGTTTTTTAGGTTTTTGTTCAGTATGATTGCTACTCCTCTTCCTTCATTCCTTTGAAAGACTGTGAAATTCTTAAAATGTATTGGTCTGTCTGCACTTGTCCTGGTCTCTTGGAGACATAAAATGTCAAAATCATATGCCAATTTCTCAATTGTTGAGATTCTCATTCTCGCGCTGGAACAATTCCAACTGCCGATTCTAAAGAATTTCTTTGACAGCGGCTCTGTTTTGTCATTCTGCTACCTAAGCAAATCTTTTCCCACCTCTTTTGCCACGCCTGTTTTGGGGTTTTGGGGATCTGAATTTATGTCTCGTGCTATGCAGCTGATCCCCGAGGTGCACGCGAGACAGGGTTTTGTAAGTATCCATAGAAGGGTGTTCTATGGTGGTGAGGGAAAAAGTTCGGTTGCCCTGACAGAGCCTCTTATCAGGGAAGGGCAATGGATGTCCATCTGTGTGGACTCCATCAGCCTGGTGTCGCCCTAAGGCCAGACTGCATACAGTTAGTGACTGTTTAACCCAACAGCCATTCATCCCATTGGTACTGTATGAAAGCCGTGGGATTGGGGATTTTTGTCAGGTTGTCTCCTCTTAGCCAGTGGAAGGGTGCATCTGGGTATTGTTGCGTAGCAGATTTTATTTTGCAGAAAAATACAGGTCCTCTCTAAAAAAACTGTCCAGCGTGATCTTAACACCTGGCGGATTCATTCTGCCACGCTACACGATTTCAAATACTGCCCACCCAGCTTACAGTCCTGATGGGTCCGCTAAGCATTGTATAACTTACAACGGTCAATTTTCGCGCAGCTTCGGCTGGGTGTTTCTAGGCCCTCTCTGTCATTCACTAATAATTAAAACAGAGATAAGCAATTTTTCCATGCATTCGACGGACAATCTATCTTTGAGCCCTCTCAATAATTTACTAATAATTCAAACATTAAACAATAATGCCATGACAAATTATTAATCAAATTCACAGAAAAATCACTTAGCGTTTGGTCTGAAGCTTGTAGGTTGCCTGTAAAAAACTGACCAGCATGATCTTAACACCTGGCGGATTCATTCTGCCACGCTACACGATTTCAAATACTGCCCACCCAGCTTACAGTCCTGATGGGTCCGCTAAGCATTGCATAACTTACAACGGTCAATTTTCGCGCAGCTTTGGCCGGGCTGTGCTGTTTCTAGGTGTTTCTAGGCCCTCTCTGTCATTCTTTCACTAATAATTAAAACAGAGATAAGCGATTTTTCCATGCATTCGACGGACAATCTATCTTTGAGCCCTCTCAATAATTTACTAATAATTCAAACATTAAACAATAATGCCATGACAAATTATTAATCAAATTCACAGAAAAATCACTTAGCTTTTGGTCTGAAGCTTGTAGGTTGCCTGTAAAAAACTGACCAGCGTGATCTTAACACCTGGCGGATTCATTCTGCCACGCCACACGATTTCAAATACTGCCCACCCAGCTTACAGTCCTGATGGGTCCACTAAGCATTACTTTCAAAAAGGACTGGCATGCGCACATTGCAGAGAAGGAAAAGTATAATTATGTGGTAGCACTCATTTAATCCATCAATGCCCTTTTTAACACCAAAATAACATTATTTCATAGGTTATATTCTACAATGAACACATCTTACACTAATTCCCGTTCAAACTTATAATACTTCATTTAGATGATGAAATTAGTACGATCCATTAAATGGAAGGTAGGCAAGAATGCGTTGGGGTTTTCATTCTTTCTATGATTGCACACATGAACAAAAATGAACAATCTGATGCACTTCTGCTAAAGTAGAGTACGTTTTTCTTGATAAAGATAAACAGTAAAACACTACTAGTCTGTGCACAGGTAGTTACAGGTTAGGAAGTCAAAGTTGATGGTGGTTTAAACATGATAAACATTGAACACCAGCAGCAAATGTTCTTGGTGAAACTGGCAGCCAGACTCCTCAAAGAGACAAAAGCTCTCTGGAGCATTCTGGCGAGATACAATATGTCCCCCTTTCAAGACAGTCATAGCAGTTTCAAATAATATAAAAAGGTTTTACCCAAAGAAATAAATACAAAAAAAACAAAAACAAACAAAAAAAAAAAAAAAAAAAAAAAAAAAAAAAAAAAAACCAGCAAAAAAACAACAACAACAACAAACAAACAAACAAAACCAACAACAGCAACAACTGCAGTCAGTCTTTTGGAGATATGTAATAAAAGCAGTGGCCATGTTTAACGAAGACAGACTGATCGAAAACATAAAAACAGAACCGTTATTGAATAACAGAAATATAAAATACAAAGGGAATGCGCTACACTTTCTCAAATGGAGTAAAGGCGGCATTCGTGTCGTGCAGGACCTTTGGCAGCACGGAAATATTATGACGTATGTAGAAATAGTGCGTAAATTAGGCGATGACCCTGGCCTTCCTTTTGAATGCAATGCTATAACAAACTCAATCACACAACCATGGAAACTCTATCTAGCTAATGATGTCCACAACGATGAAAATCCGAACGACATTACAACAAAAGAGGGGAACCTCAATACCTTGTCAAATAAACAAATCAGGAAAACGTTCGCCCGAAAACAAAACCATCAAACATGTGCAGCTCAGTTTCGGAAACGTAAACTGGACATCAATATAAGCGACTTCTTCAAATTACGGATGATTCTCGTGGAGCACTTCGGTAGCTGGAGAGGTCCTAAAAGGTTCGTGGTCCCCTCCCCCCCACCCACACATACACGCACCCCGACCCCACCCCACCCCCCACCGTCTCTCTCTCTGTTGTGCACACCCACTTGAAGGTCGAAAGAAGACGGCGTGACAAGAAGACAGAAGGTGAACATAACTGTTCATAAACACTGTCAGACAGCCCACCAATCACAGCGAACTTCCTTCTTCCTTGTTCGTTTTCTTTTCAGAGAGAGAGGGAGCGAGAGAGAGAGAGGGTATGTGTGTGACTCAAACACACATCATTTGTTTACTTTGGCCATAGCCGCATATGAACTGAGGGCAATAACAGACTGTACATGAGCCACTACGGCACAAATACTTCCAAACCCAAACACCGTCAGTCTCTCTCAGTTGAAACGCTCTGTGAATATCAATAACTGCGGATTGTATTTTCATAATCGCATGTCGTCAGTAAAAAGAGTCGATATAAACATTAAACGGTTTAAGATGAAAGGCCCCATTGTCTTTTAGGGTCATTGGAGTGGAGAATCCATATCCACTGTCTGGAGCTCGGCGTACGACCAACCGTCTCCTCCCACCGTATTCACCTTCACTAACTGAAGTTGATAAAGTATCCACGGCATTCACACCCATGTGGGGTACGCGCGTGCGCTTTGTGTGTGTGTGTGTGTGTGTGTGTGTGTGTGTGTGTGTGTGTGTGTGTGTGTGTGTGTGTGTGTGTGTGTGTGTGTGTGTGTGTGTGTGTGTGTGTATGTGTGTGTGTGTGTTTCGGGGCTCGTGTGCTTTTGTGTGTAATGTTTGGCCTGAGTACATTTCTTTTTATTTTCATACCTGTGATACTGCATATTTGTTGCATATCTGTTGTGCACGTTTGTGTGTGTGTGTGTGTGTGTGTGTGTGTGTGTGTGTGTGTGTGTGTGTGCGCACTTTTTTTTCTACATTTCGTTTGATTTCTTTATCTGTTTGCTTATTTATTTTCATTTTATTCTATTTCTAGATTCGTTCGTTCGTTTATTTATTTATAGTCTGTTCATCTAAGATGACGATATTAGATTGAAAATAAATGATATTATTATTATTATTTGGATTATTATCATTTCTATCATAATGATGATTGTAATTATTAATTAGAAATCGAGACTTCTGTATACTCAATTAAAAGGGGGGCGGTTGAGGTGGAGGGGAGGGGGGCAAGGGGAGGGGACTAAGAAAGGAAGAGAGAGACAGACAGACAGAGAGAGAAAGAGAGAGAACAGAATGTGGAAAAGATAGAGTACAAAATCTAAAATGGAGAGGGTGAGTGTCAGTGATTGGAGAAAGAAAAAAACACATACTATTGGAAGGGTGTGTGTGAGAGGCGGGGCGGGGGAAGCGGGATTAGGACAAACAATTATCAATAATCAAATATTGTGTGCACTACTTCTGTAGATTATTATTTGAAAAGAGGTTCATGTGGGGACCTACAGTAAACAACCAACTGGACTATCTAACACATAATTAGCTAACTTTAAGTTCTGATTGACATAAATTGTTAATGTGATTGATATAACGCAGGCCCGTTTTCTTTCGCAAAATTACGTTCATCCAAACTGCTATATCATCAGCGTATTGGGCGAGATTTATAGATTTAGACAAGTATTTTGGCAAATCATATAACATTATGATGAACAGAAGTGGGGAAATTATAGAAACGTGCGGAATACCTATGTTAATTGATCTTGAAGACGACAGTGATTGCCCAACTTTAGTGATGATTCTTCTTTCTGTCAAAAGAGATTTTATATACATGTATACATTGCCACTTAACCCAATATTTTGTACCTTAAACAGTAGCCTGGCATGCCAAATATGGTCATAAGCTTTTTGTACATCAAAGAACGTGGCCAAAACGCTCTTTCTCTTTGGAAACTGTTGTTTTATGTTTGTTGTTCGTTTTACTATATATATATATATATATATATATATATATATATATATATATATATATATATATATATATATATATATATATATATATATATATATATTGTTTCCCTCAAGGCCTGACTAAACACGTGTTTTTTTGTTGTTTTTTTTTGGGGGGGTTGTGTGTGTGTCTCTCTCTCTCTCTCTCTCTCTCTCTCCTCTCTCTCTCTCTCTCTCTCTCTCTCTCTCTCTATCTCTCTGTGTGTGTGTGTGTGTGTGTGTGTGTGTGTGTGTGTGTGTGTGTGTGTGTCTTTGTGCACACACGTGCATGTTTTTCTTTATGGTGTAGCAGCCATTCACTGGACTTAGATTTCTTTACCTCTTTAATAAGGATTTACCGTGTATCGTTTTTTCTGATCTTTATTTTATTGCTGCAAGTGTTCTCCTATTCGTTGAAATCAAATGTAAACACCATTATTGCGGAATCATCATCTCAGATTCCCCTTCACCGAGCCCGCAAACATTGAGAGGTGGGCTGTCGACATGAAACAAAGAGAACCCAGTGGACAAGTGTGACGTATCCCAGCTAAGGACTCAAGACTGTGCTCTGCACATTTAAGACCTGTTTTGACCGAGGGAGCTATGTGCGAGAGTAACTGCACAAATGCACGCATGCAGCCTCTTTGTTTGTGATATTGACGTTATCTATCTATCTATCTATCTATCTATCTGTCGTGTGTGTGTGTGTGTGTGTGTGTGTGTGTGTGTGTGTGTGTGTGTGTGTGTGTGTGTGTGAGAGAGAGAGAGAGAGAGAGAGAGAGAGAGAGCGCTCACCTACATGGCAGTGTGTGTGTGTGTGGGCGTACATGTGTCAAGTACATGCATTTTTTAAATGGCCAGAGACTAGAAAAAAAAAAAAATCCTTGTGAGAAAGCGTGATTCGGGTTTGTTTGTCGTGTTGTTGACACTGACGGATGAGCAAGAAAGATCCCGTGGAGATGAACTGTTGAGATACAGGCAGTGAAAACGGCTTCATCTTACCTGGCAGGGCGTTAAAAGGGTAGAATGACAGAATGTTTGCACACAGCTTGAGTCCAATGCACTATCTTTCGGTGGTCTGTGTGTCCGTCTGTTTTGTGTAATTATCTCTGCATATGTGTGTGTATTTTGTTTTATTTGTGTGTGTGTGTGCGTGTGCGTGCGCGCGCGCGCGCGCGTGTGTGTGTGTGTGTGTGTGGTGAACTTAACTCACTCAGTACGGCCAGTCCTCTCTTTTTTTCTACACAGATCCCTCGGATGTCCAGTGGGTGTCTGAATGACCCAACCTTTAGCTTCCGTCGTTGAATGGTGGTATTCTTTGTCAACATTCACCTCTTCAGTATAAGAGATTTATATTTTATGACAGTAATTGGGGGTGAAACGCTGTTAACGTTGTCTCTTTCGCCGTTCGTATGGAGAGAGTTAAACAAATTTATTTCCTCTTGAAATACTGTCTCTTCCGACAACATATTTGGTTAAAAAAACAGACAGACAGACAGACAGACACACACACACACACACACACACACACGCACGCACACACACACACACACACACACACACACACACACACACACACACACACACACACACACACAGGGAGAGAGAATGAGAGAGAGAGAGGGGGGTGATATAAACATATGGACAACAGTAATAAAATTAGGAGGCCAACAATGAAGAGCCAAATGCATTTACATTTCTAAAGCCAGAACATACGCTTTAGAAAATATGGGCTCTTTTTTGTTGTAGCTGAAAAGCAGAAAAGCCGGATGTACAAGTCTCTTTCATTTCACTCACACCACAACCCCCTGCTCTTCCTTTCTGAAGAGAGAGAGAGAGAGAGAGAGAGAGAGAGAGAGAGAGAGAGAGAGAGAGGGAGAGAAAACAAGAATGATATAAACATTTTGGGCATTTGTGACAAGCGTCAAAGAAGAATTAAGAGAGATAACTCAGAACAACAACAACAACAAACAAACAAACAAAACAAAAAAAATAACAAAAAAACAAAACAAAAAAAAAGAACAACAATCCTTCAATGTTAAGATTTTAGGGGAGGGGGAGTAAGAGAGAGAGAGAGCGAGAGAGATGGAGTAGAGGGAGGGAGAGACAGACATACGGAAAGAGAGAGACAGGAAAATAGGCAGATAGAGAGACTGGGGAGAGAAAGGGGGGCGGTGGAGAGAGACAGACAGACAGACAGACAGACACACAGAGAGAGAGAGAGAGAGAGAGGGATGATGAGACAGAGAAAGAGAGACAGATATAGGGAAAGAGATAATGGGTCAAAACACACACACACACACACACACACACACACACACACACACACACACACACACACACACACACACAGTACCTTTGAATGCCTTGTCCAGTACATAATGAAAGTATCACATCTTATCTGATGTGTACCAAACAGTATGTATTCATTTCTATGTTATACATTGCGTGTTGTCTTACAGCGTAATTTATGTAATTTATTCACATATTCTGTTTTCTACATATTGCGTTTGTGTATTCTGCACACACATATACATGGCGCCTGTGTAAACATTCATATTCCCACCCTGCTCACTCCATACCTTTCCTCTTTATCATTTGTGAGCCTACTGCACGGGTGTTATTCGATAATGGAAGAATGGTTTTGAATTGTATGAAAAGAGGGTGGTTAGGGAGGTGAGGCTGTTTTCCTGACGCTAGGCTACCTGCATGAGT
>NC_134881.1:39640909-39650909 GCF_041734735.1 Babylonia areolata | reverse complement strand
TTACGTGTGTGTGTCTATGTGTATATGAATGCGTGCGGTTGATTACGTGTGTGTGTCTATGTGTATATGAATGCGTGCGGTTGATTACGTGTGTGTGTGTCTATGTGTATATGAATGCGTGCGGTTGATTACGTGTGTGTGTCTATGTGTATATGAATGCGTGCGTGTGCGTACCTGTGTGTGTGTCTATGTGTATACGAATGTGTGCGCGTGTTTACGTGTGTGTGTGTGTGTGTGTGTGTGTGTGTGTGTGTGTGTGTGTGTGTGTGTGTGTGTGTGTGTGTGTGTGTGTGTGTGTGTGTGTGTGTGTGTGTTTCAACTTACGCACATATGTGTGTGTGTGTGCGTTTGTCTGTATGCGTGGATGTGTGTACGTGCCAGACAGACACACACACACACACACACACACACACACACACACACACACACACACACACGTGTCAGACAGACAGACAGACACACGTGTGTGTGTGTGTGTGTGTGTGTGTGTGTGTGTGTGTGTGTGTGTGTGCGTGCGTGCGTGCGTGTGTGTGTGTGTGTGTGTGTGTGTGTGTGTGTAGTCTATATCGAAAGCGTTTATACAAAAATCCCACAAAAAGAAAACTGTGTCTTGTTAATTATTTATTTACTACTGATATAAACAAAATCCACCAAATATCACAAAACAGTTCTTTTAGCCTGAGCTAAATACAAAATTACTTTTAAGAGCTGAAAATCGCATCAGTGCAAACACCTCTCGCTCACTATGAAGGTTTCTATCAAAATGAAAAAAAACAAAAAACAAACAAAAACAAAAACAAAAAACAAACCCTAACAAAATAAGATAAAACACTGGAAGGCAACCCATTAACAAAGAAAGCAATACACTGCAATACAATCCACACATAATTGAATACAAAGCACAGCAAACACTACTGATCAACTTTCCAACCAAATATACGAAGAGAGAGATGTGAAAACGCTGCTATCGACAAAGAACTTGCAGAAAGAGTGGAGCACCCAGCGAAATCGTGCAGTCGTAAAAAAAAAAAGGGAATAAAGACAATCTGTTTGAAATGCAAGACTAATATTTCTTCTTGTTTTTCGTTTTTGTTTCTTTGCATTTAAGAAAAAAAGATCGTTTAATTTAGCTGCACCGGTACAACGAACAAAGAAGAAATCAATAATAAATTGAAGAAAGCATGCTTGTTGTGAGTTCACTGACCCACAAGTTTCCTTCCATTTGTCTTTCTTGTATATCTATTTATTTATTTATCGATTGTTCGTTTATTTATGTGTATTTTTTGGTGCGGGGTAGCGTTACTTTAATTTTACTTACTCTTCATTTCCCGAAAGCTATCACCACCTGCCTCCTACAATGATCACACAAAAAGAAAACTGCTGTGTGGTGATGAAAGGAGCCATGTCTGGCACTGATTTGAAAGTGAAAAAAAAAGAAGAAAAAAAGAAACCCAAAAAAACCCCAACAAACAACAACAACAAAACCACACACACACACACACACACACACACGCATGCACGCGCGCGCATAGAAACAAAACAAAGCCTCCAAATATAAGGAAAGTAGCTGGCTACTAAACATATCATATGGGTTTAAAATAAGAGTATCACGTTATTTACAGTGGCACTATCAGAGCTGGTTTTCCATTGCAATAACTATATGAAAAGAAGTCACCAAGAAGTCGACATGTGGTTTAAAACTTGGTTATAAAGCGTACAGGTATCTGAAAACTAAATGTATGATAACTATCTGAAAGCTAGAATTCAGCGATGAAAGCGTAGTGCACAGCAGTGAAATGCTATTTACAGAATCACAACATGAGTGATAAAGGATAATATGATCACTGGAAACTGGAAATATATATATATATATATATATATATATATATATATATATATATATATATATATATATATATATATATATATATATTATAGTTAATTTACAGGTATTTACTATTTGTGGTACCTGTGTTTAACATATGTGAATCAAACACAAGTTCAAGTTGGACAATAACTTGTACTGAATTGAAAACTTTCAATATAACATCAAGTTAACAAAATATGGAGAAAAAAAATCAAATACTATGCTCGACAAAAGAAAATGAGCCAGGAAAGAAACCAGTCAGAACTATAAGACATATAAACTATACGGTCGTCCATCAAAGAAAACATTGAACCCTACATTTGCTATTCCGCAGTAAGTCAGACACTAAAATGTCATTCTGTATGGCACTGTACAATGGAGTAAAGAAAGCACTCATAAGGGTTTAGGCCATTCCTTGGGGGAAATGGGATGTGGTTGGGGGATGACACAAAACCAACTATGGAAATTTTACTGCTTGGATTAACTGTGGATTTCCACGTTGATTAAAATGCTGGTTAAAATATTAATTACAATGATGTTTTAAATATGGGAAAAACTGCATTGTGGCCGAACAAATGTGGATGAAGATATGGATTAGATACGGATTAAATGTAAATTGAAGATAAAAAATATTAACTTAAATAAAAATTCAAGTGTCAAGGCAAATCCTGGCAGCCCCAGTATTTTATGTACACAACCGGAACCAGAACAGGGTACACTGTTCTATAAAACCACCTAAATGAACTTCTAAATACATGACGAAAAAATACACCATCCTGGAAAACGATATGGATAAAATGTGAATAAAAGTATGGATTATTAAATTTGAACTAAATATAAAAAATTCGAATTAAAATATTGATTCAAAAGTCAAAGCAAACTTTCGCAACCCAATTATTCTATGTACAATACCAGAACCAGAACAGAGTACACTGTTCTACAAAACCACAGATATGAACTACTTCCATACTGGAAAGTTGTTCTCACGACATCCTATGCAAAATCGTATCCAGATTCATGTCTTTAAAAAATATATATATTTCATGTTCAGACCAGTCTAAACCTGCTTCACGAATCACTGGCAATGTGTTGTACCTTCTTTATGAAAAAAAATAAGATAAAATAAGATAAAATAGAATGAAATAAACACCAGAACACCAAGAACGAACTGTAGAAAACAAGCGATAGTTTTCATCTCCAGTGTCAGCTTGCTTCGTCAAGCTGAATGAACCGTTGTCAAGAAGAACATAGCAGTTTCAATGAAACTGAAAAAAAGCCGGTTTCTGTTCCTCCTTTTTGAGGGGTCTATTTTACATAAGTGAACTTCTCAACTGACAGTCTTAATCTGTAGCAGTGAACGTGTTAAACAGTTATTTTTATCTGTTTATTGTGGAAAAGAAAAAAAAACACACATGGGGAACTCGTGGTGTGTATAATAGAATGAAGACAGTTACATGTGAGCTTCCCGTTCTTCGAAGGAGTCATTCTCGTACACATTGTCGGTGTCCGGTGTCTGTCGTGGGCTGGGACCTGAAAATTAATGACAGTTTGTCAGTCATAATATATTCCTCTCTCTCTCTCTCTCTCTCTCTCTCTCTCTCTCTCTCTCTCTCTCTCTCTCTCTCTGTATCAAAAATTATTTTCCATGCGATCAAAAGGAGAAATCATATACTCAGACCTAATTAAGTAGAATTAATGTCAAGTCCATGAATATTATGATATTGTGTCATCTGTTCAAGTGTTATAATACCCCTTCCCATGCCCACCCCCAGTCCCCTGGTTTTGAATTGTGGTCCATGGCCAAAGTTCATTAAAACAATTTCGTTCGTTCGTTCGTTCGTTCGTTCGTTCGTTCTCTCTCTCTCTCTCTCTCTCTCTCTCTCTCTCTCTCTCTCTCTCTTTCTCTCTCTCACTCTCTCTCTCTCTCTCTCTCTCTCTCTCTCTCTCTCTCTCTCTCTCTCTCTCTCTCTCGTGCGTGATAATAATAATAATAATAATAATAATAATAATAATAATAATAATAATGAAAATTCAGAAGACTGATTGGTAATTTTGTTGTTGCTGTTTGAAATATGGTTAACTCACTCGCTGCCATTGTCCGCATATGCGGACATCATCGGAGAAAGCGTTGGATGCCAATGTCCACATATGCGGACTTGGATTTTAAAAAGTCGTGCTGTCGGAGTGACGCGTCGGATGCGAAAATCAAAAGCAGATGTGATATCTTACGTCACCTCTGGTCAGCTTTTCATTCACACACACTGCGTGTGTGTCGCGATAAGCTCAACCGCAGTTGATAACAAAGCGTGCCCCCTGTCAGCTTTGTAAGTTGTTTGACAAGATGGCGTCACGGCGAAGTGTTCGTCACGGTCGGAGAGGTGAAATGTTACTCAGCGTCGAAGATGCTTTGGAAATGATCCAAACTGAAGGCTCTGATGTCGAAGGAGATAATGTTGATTCTTCGGACAGTGAATTTGAACCAGATCCCGATGAACTAGAAATAGATTCGGCTGCTGAAGAGAGTGTTTACAATGGAGAGGAAAGTGAGGAACATGTGCCAGCAGATGAGACAGACTCAGACAACAAAACCACTGAGGAAACGGACGATTTTGCAAGTGTTTTCACCAGTGACTGGACTGACAATTTTTCCTTTTGCCCTCTTGCACATCCCTTCACTGGCATACCAGGTTTGTCAGCTGACTGGCCAGTCAACACCCAGCTGGTTGAGTTTTTTTTTTCTTTGTTCTTTGATTTTCATTATGTAGAGACAATTTTTTTTTGTATGTGTGAATTTCAACTTTCTTCACCACCTGTTCATACTTCATTGCATGCACTAGGTCTTCAGTTCCTCAAATAGTGTTAGAATGTGATGTGGAACATGTTGGTGTACCTTTCTGATGGGTGCAAAAATGCTAAAAAATACACAAAATATTGATACCGCGATCAACATCAAGATGGTGAGTAAATACTTTGATTTCTTGCACACATATGGAACAACATTCCTTGCATACATATACTAAATATCAATTGTCTGGGTGTTTATTTGTTTTTTTTACAATTTTTTCCCCATCCTATACAAACCCTGGGTTTTCAGGGATTGGCAAGGGCAAAAACTCTCGGCATGGAGTGAGTTAATACAGAGCGCAGTCTTAACTGAAGGCAACTAGCAAGTTCTGGAGCCACAGGAGCCCAGACTATGACAGTCAACCTCTACACCCCATACCCCACCCTCCCCGTCCTCTTCCCGAATGACTAATGCCACAACAGCTGCTGCTGCTGCTGTCAACACTACTGCCACAACTATTACTGCTGCTCCTGCTGTCAACACTACTGCCACAACAACTGCTGCTGCTGCTGTCAACACTACTGCCACAACAACTGCTCCTGCTGCTACTGCTGTCAACACTACTGCCACAACTATCACTGCTGCTGATGTCAACACTGTTGCCACAACTATTACTGCTACTGCTGTCAACACTACCGCCACAACTATTACTGCTGCTGCTGTCAACACTACTGCCGCAACTATTACTGCTGCTGATGTCAACACTACTGCCACAACAACTGCTGCTACTGCTGTCAACACTACTGCCACAACTATTACTGCTGCTGCTGCTGTCAACACTACTGCCACAACTATGACTGATGCTGCTGTCAACACTGCTGCCACAACAACTGCTGTTCCTGCTGTCAACACTACTGCCACAACAACTGCTGCTGTTGCTGTCAACACTACTGCCATAACAACTGCTGCTGTTTCTGTCAACACTACTGCCACAACAACTGCTGTTCCTGTTGTCAACACTACTGCCACAACAACTACAGCTGTTACTGTCAACACTACTGCCACAACAACTGCTGCTACTGCTGTCAACACTACTGCCACAACAACTGCTGCTGTTGCTGTCAACACTACTGCCACAACAACTGTTGCTGTTTCTGTCAACACTACTGCCACAACAACTGTTGCTGTTTCTGTCAACACTACTGCCACAACAACTGCTGTTCCTGTTGTCAACACTACTGCCACAACAACTACAGCTGTTACTGTCAACACTACTGCCACAACAACTGCTGCTACTGCTGTCAACACTACTGCCACAACTATTACTGCTGCTGCTGCTGTCAACACTACTGACACAACTATTACTGCTGCTGCTGCTGTCAACACTACTGCCACAACTATTACTGCTGCTGTCAACACTACTGCCACAACTATTACTGCTGCTGTCAACACTACTGACACAACTATTACTGTTCCTGCTGTCAACACTACTGCCACAACAACTGCTGCTATTATTGTCAATACTACTGCCACAACTATTATTGCTGCTGATGTCAACACTGTTTCCACAACTATTACTGCTGCTGCTGTCAACACTACTGCCACAACAACTGCTGCTACTGCTATCAACACTACTGCCACAACTATTACTGCTGGTGTCAACACTACTGCCACAACTATTACTGATGCTGCTGCTGTCAACACTGCTGCCACAATTATTACTGCTGCTGCTGTCAGCACTACTGCCACAACAAATGTTGCTGTTGCTGTCAACACTACTGCCACAACTATTACTGCTGCTGTCAACACTACTGACACAACTATTACTGATGCTACTGCTGTCAACACTGCTGCCACAACTATTACTGCTGTTGCTGTCAACACTACTGCCACAACTATTACTGCTGCTGTCAACACTACTGCCACAACTATTACTGATGCTGCTGCTGTCAACACTGCTGCCACAATTATTACTGCTGCTGCTGTTAGCACTACTGCCACAACAAATGTTGCTGTTGCTGTCAACACTACTGCCACAACTATTACTGCTGCTGTCAACACTACTGCCACAACTATTACTGATGCTGCTGCTGTCAACACTGCTGCCACAACTATTACTGCTGCTGCTGTCAGCACTGCTGCCACAACTATTACTGCTGCTGCTGTCAACACTACTGTCAGAACTATTACTGCTGCTGCTGTCAACACTACTGCCACAACTATTACTGCTGCTGTCAACACTACTGCCACAACTATTACTGCTGCTGCTGTCAACACTACTACCACAACAACTGCTGCTGTTGCTGTCAACACTACTGCCATAACAACTGCAGCTGTTGCTGTCAACACTACTGGCACAACTATTACTGCTGCTGCTGCTGTCAACACTACTGACACAACTATTACTGCTGCTGCTGTCAACAATACTGTCAAAACCATTACTGCTGCTACTGTCAACACTACTGCCACAACAACTGTCGCTCCCGCTGTCAACACTACTGCCACAACCGATGGCACCACTGCTAATATATGTTATTACCATTTTGGAAATTGCCAACAAACTTTTTTTCTGTTTCACGGCGTTTAATAAGTTCATGTGTTCCTCTTTTCAAGCTATACATAGAACAAAGACACTCTCTCTTCCATGTCGATTCACTACTCTTCTCTTTGGAAAAGGTAAATTATGTGAAATTTCTGCTGAAATTCACTGTTATCTACATATTTCTTTTCTTCATTTCTTTTGCATTCTCATATGACATGTCCCCACAGAGAAAAGAATGACCGAGTTACTTCATCTGGGACCTTTACTGACATCTATAGATTTCTTTCGTTTTTATATTTACCTTAATCCACCCCTTGTCCATCTGACATCCAGGGACACCTGTGTGTACACTGCTCTGTTCACCCCATTCTGTTCACCCCATTCAATTCACCCCATGTTGTTCTGTACTCCTCACATCCAGGGACACCTGTGTGTGCACTGCTGTATTCACCCCAGTTAATTCACCCATTGTTGCTATGTACACCTAACATCCATGGAAACCTGTGTGCACACTGCTCTATTCACCCCATTCAATACACCCATTGTTGTTATGTACACCAAACATCCAGGGGAACTTAATCTGTTTACCCAAGTTAATTCACCCAATGTTGTTCTGTACAGCTGAATCCAGGGACACCTGTGTGTATACTGTTCACCCCAATAAATTCACCCAATGTCCTGTACACCTCACATCCATAGACACCTGTGTGTATACTGTTCATCCCAATAAATTCACCCAATGTTCTGTACACCTGACATCCAGTACTCGGTCAGGAGAAATGGTCCACCTTCCCCCCCACCCCCATCACCATGGGCCTACTCTGCTGTCCTCTGCCGCCGGTGTATCTCCCCTGCCCCCTATTTGGGTTCAACGTCAATTTAATTCTTTACAAATTCATATTGGTCTGTTTATTGAAAAAAACGTTTATGTGCACTTTCCAAGTGTGAGTTTTGGAATTTTGGAATGGTTTATTCACAATCAGGCCACAGCCTCTAGTGAAGGGGGTATACGTAAACATAATACAACTCAACGAAAACACATAAGCAAATAAGCATTAATATAGACAACAAACCGTGCATTGTATCCGTGTAAATATATAGACAACAAAAAATACATAATAACTGTTTTACGAAGTAACAATTTCTCTTAATTTGAATGCCTTATATAAGAATACCGAAAAATTATGTACGTCATTGGTATTGCTTGACGACATTAACAAATTCAACTTGAACAGAGAGGGATGCTTGTAGTACTTAGGTTTTATAAATATTTAACGTACATGTTTTAGTGTTGGGCAGCAAAGAACAAAGTGCACCTCGTTTTCTTGGGCTTCATGACATAAAGGACAGAGTAAATCATTTGCACAAAAACTTCTGTATCTAAAGTGATGCACTGTCAATTCTGATATACCTAGTCTAAATCTTGTCGTTACACGTTTCAGATGCCTGTCTATATCTAACAGCAGATAAGGTTTCAAATCAGGTATATTACAGAATGTTCTATACATGTCAAATCTATCACTTGTACAAATGTGTGTGTGTGTGTGTGTGTGTGTGTGTGTGTGTGTGTGTGTGTGTGTGTGTGTGTGTGTGTGTGTGTGTGTGTGTGTGTGTGTTTTCTTTATGAAACGAAAGACTCTATACCATAGTGAAAGATTACATGGGGAAAGTGTTTCAAGCGGTGCGGAACCACGAGGGTGAACCATGAAAGTATTATTGTGACTTTTGAGCCATGTCGAATAAACGTTCTGACATTATTATCATTAACCAGGCAAAGAAGACGACATTGAACTACTACCCTGTGATCCATCACCCAGTCACCGGGTACAAGACAGTCCAGGAGAGAGGTTGGACAAGAGTACGTTATCACTACGTTTGATCTTGGGGTTTGTATTTAAGCCTACCCGATCGTCTGGAACCAACCTGACCTGTACAAGAAGCATATCATTCTGATCGGTACATTCCACCTTGCCTGTGCGTACCTCAAGATGCTTGGGGAAAAGCTGGATGGTTCTGGTTTCGGAGATATCCTTCTGGAGGCAGGCCTGATCTCTTCTGGTTCTCTGCAAGGGGTGCCGTCTGGCAAACATTATGAACGAGCATTGTTCTGCCATAAGACAGCACTTGAGAGTCTAGAACGCTCGGTGCTGGAAAGATATCTTGAAATCAGAAATGAAGACACGTCATTTCCGACACTGTCCAGACAGCCTCATGATTTTTTTCTCAAAAGAGACGTTGACTGAGCTTCAGCAAGATGAAGCTATCGCCAGTTTTATGGTAGAGTACGAACAGTTCAGAGATAGAGTCAGAGAAGGAGCCCTTGGACCAACTGCACAATTTTGGTTCTCGTACATCGATCACGTATGGCTTGTCCTTGCGCTCCTTGAGGCTGTCAAAATCAACGACTTCCTGCTCTACGCACAAACGATGTCCCAAATGCCAGACCTCTTCTTCAGTTTAGTTTTGATTGACAAAACTACACACGCTACCTGACCTTCTTCTCAGTCTTCTTGGCAAACATTGACTTGTCACATCCTGGAGCCAAGGAGATGCAGAGAGGTGCTTTCAGCGTGGCAAGGTCCTTCGTTCCTGGCAATCGCTATGCAGTGGACAAGACCATGGAAGAAACGTTCATGAAGCACGCCAAAAGCCAAGGAGGAGGTGGCGCTGGTCTCACGGGACTGCTGTCCAACCAGGAGGCCTACCACAGATGGGTCAGGACAACCCATGAGAGGTCAAAGTATCTTCATGCAACTCTCAACATGGTTGGCATGGCGCAAGGTGATGAGGTTGGCAGTAGACATCG
>NC_134881.1:39610909-39635909 GCF_041734735.1 Babylonia areolata | reverse complement strand
ATGTAGAGCACCCTGAGCTCTTTCAGAGAAATGGCGCTACATAAGTGTACTTCATTATTATTATTATTATTATTATTATTATTATTATTATTATTCTCGTCGTCGTTGTCGCCGTCGTTGTTGTTGTTGTTTTTAAATTAATTAATTAAATAATAATAATAATAATAATAATAATAATAATAATAAAAATGTTGTTGTTGTTGTTGTTGTTATTATTATTATTATTATTATTATTATTATTATTATTATTATCATTGTTGTTGTTATTGTTGTTGTTATCATCTATGTATTCAGTCATTACATTTTTCTGAGGCACTAACAAGTTCATCATAATCTTACGCACTGAGACGAGAAAAGCAACTTCAAAATTCAGTTGGAATACATTCTGAATAGTTGCGTGCTAATGCTCACCAATATTTCTCTATTTGGCCATAATCTATTCTTTTAGCGGGTTGACTTTTAATCCAAACATTTATCACGTTATGTTGGTTTTTTAATGGTTATTATCTATATGTTCGCTTGGTCATTGACCTTACATCAACGCAGAAGGTTTCGCTCTGCACGTGACGCACGCACGGGAAGTGGCTAAAACGTCAAAGCTGCATTTTGTGGTTGCTCACTTGCCTGGCTTGAGTGGATTTGGATAAAAATTCGTAAACAATCAGCTCACACCATGTCCTTCAAAATCCAATAAAACGGGGTTGATTTTATCAGAAGACAGAGCAGAATTTGGCAGACGTGTGGTGTTGCGTAGTGTCGTATTGTTCTGTATTCTACTGTGTTGTACTGTTCAGTACTGTATTGTACTGTACAATGTCATGTTGTGTCGTCTTGCCTTGTATTGTAGTGTATTGTAGTATATTATCTTATCTGTGTGACATTCATGTTGATATCCATATGAAGAACGTGTCATAATCTGTCACCTTTCTCACCCCAATGTTTGTTTAGATCTGCTTGTGTGTTTGTGTAAGTGCATTTATATACATAATTATGCTGGAATAACCCTCTTGGAATAGCTGCCATATTTTGACAAGATGTCGGGTACCACCGCCCACAAGTCTCACGGGATATGCCATGATTATTCCATCCAATTGTTTTATTGGTCATAGCTTATAGTGGAAACAAACTGACTGAAGGAATGGAGAAAACTGCTGAGAAGATTATGCACGCTTGCTGAGTGCTTGTGTGGTAGGGTGACAAGGCTGGTTTCACACTGGGAGGCAGGCTGTATTATCATATAAAAAAACAAAACAAAAGAAAACAAAACCCGAAAAACCCGACCCGGAAGAATTATCCAGAACATTTTTTGTCTTCTAAATTAATCGATATGAGGATGGTGACAATATTATCAAAGGAACTCATTTAGGTTTAAGACTACGAAGACAATACTGTAGTTTATGCTCCCTTTCATGATATATCCTGGCGAGAGCTGGACATGGGAAATGCTTACACGTGCAGAGTTGGTCAGAGTGTTTTACCAACACCCCAAAAGACGTAAACGTACGGTCCCATTCTTCTCATTCAAAACCATTGCATAGCATACTCACTCTGGGTAGGAGCGGGCCACTGGCCGAAAACCACCAAGTATATTTGCTCTGATGGGGTTCAAACCGCGTCACTCACCACTTCGACACAGCAGCTAATAGTAATGTGCGAAGTTCATAAGTGATTCCAGCATATCAAGGATAATGAATGCTCATGGTGTGTATGAGAATGACCGCGTTACTCCACAAGACCATCAGGTTTTATCAACATTACACAGACAAGTGGGGTAACTTACATGTTGTGTTCCAGGGCAGCATGACATACTGAGGTTCGATCCAGTCCAACTGACAAACTGCTTGCATGAAGCCCTTGTCTCTCGTCATAGAATCAGGTGGCAGCAAGAGTTGTTGGACACCATACCCTCCTGTGGCCACTGTAACATTCCCTACAGACCAGATCAGTCTGCCCTCAGGAACGCCCAAGTTGTCAGCCGTACACGTGCACGTGATTCCGCCTGTCTCAGGGATGTTGGACACGTCTGTACAGCTGACATACGGTCTGCTGGGAATGGCTGAAATGATACAAATCACAAGCACAACCTGCTGCATCAATAACTGCATCCCTTTGCAACAGTTGTGCTGCAGATTTTTTTCCAAATATTTGTGTCTGCTGTTCATGACTAGCTGAAATCGACGATCAATTATGTGGCTTCAAATTATTCAGGATAAGTGCATGAATGAACTCATTCAGAGAGGAAGAAAGAAAGAAAACGAGAGAGAGAGAGAGGGTGGAGCAGAGGCATGGCCAGAGAGACACAGAGAGACAGAGGAGAGTGGAAACAAAGACACACAGACACATAGAGAGTAAAGGACAGACAGACAGACACAGCAACAGGGACAAAACCACATAAAATCCAGATGGAGGTGAATGTCTTCTTGTAACAAAACAGCGTCATCTTTCAAAATTCAACTGACAATTTTCATCAAGAAACAATCGTTAAACGGTAGCTTAATGTAGCCGTCGACTTTCGAGAATTGTTTTAAATTCATTTGCGGAGGAATCTCCTTTTGTGTTGAAATATGTGAATGGGTACCTATCCTAATCACCAGGTAGTAAACCAACTAGAACCGGAAACCATTCAAAGGATATGTACTTTTCTCAAGATGACCTGAAATAATCAAACGAAGCTGCACAGGAAAATATTACTTCAATGAAAACTCAGCACTGAGAAGAGTTTGTTTAAAACAGTCACTCTTTGCCCTTCAGCTCTGATCTGAGATTGAGTTGGTCAGGCGTCAACTCTTGTCCTCCACACTGAACTGTCTCACAAACACACATATCCTCCACTGAACTGTCCTCACAAACACATATCCTCCACACTGAACTGTCCACACAAACACAGATCTCTTCCACTGAACTGTCCACACAAACACAGATCTCTTCCACTGAACTGTCCACACAAACACAGATCTCTTCCACTGAACTGTCCTCACAAACACAGATATCCTCCACACTGTGAACTGTCCTCACAAACACACATCTCTTCCACTGAACTGTCCTCACAAACACATATCCTCCACACTGAACTGTCCACACAAACACACATCTCTTCCACTGAACTGTCCTCACAAACACACATATCATCCACACTGTGAACTGTCCTCACAAACACACATCTCTTCCACTGAACTGTCCTCACAAACACTGATATCCTCCACACTATTAACTGTCCTCATAAACACACATAGCATCCACACTATTAACTGTCCTCACACATATCCTCCACACTGTGAACTGTCCTCACAAACACACATCTCTTCCACTGAACTGTCCTCACAAACACACACAGCCTCCATACTGAACTGTCATCACAAACACACATATCCTCCATACTGAACTGTCCTCACAAACACACATATCCTCCATACTGAACTGTCCTCACAAACACACATATCCTCCATACTGAACTGTCCTCACAAACACACATATCCTCCATACTGAACTGTCCTCACAAACACACATATCCTCCATACTGAACTGTCCTCACAAACACACATATCCTCCATACTGAACTGTCCTCACAAACACACATATCCTCCATACTGAACTGTCCTCACAAACACACATATCCTCCACACTGAACTGTCATCACAAACACACATATCCTCCACACTGAACTGTCATCACAAACATATCCTCCACACTGAACTGTCCTCACACACATATCCTCCACTCTGTGAACTGTCCTCACAAACACACATCTCTTCCACTGAACTGTCCTCACAAACACACATAGCCTCCACACTGAACTGTCCTCACAAACACACATAGCCCGCACACTGTGAACTGTCCTCACAAACACACATATCCTCCACACTGTGAACTGTCCTCACAAACACACATATCCTCCACTTAACTGTCTTCACACAAATATCCTCCATAGTGTGAACTGTCCTCACAAAGACAAATGTCCTTTACACAATGAACTGTGCTCACCAAGACATATATCCTCTACACACTGTACTGTCCTCACACACACAGTCATCCTCCACTGAACTGTCCTTACAAAGACAGATCTCCTTCATACTGTGAACTGTCCTCACAAAGACAGATATCCTTCACACTGTGAACTGTCCTCACAAAAACAGATATTCTCTACACACTGAACTGTCCTCACAAAGACAGATATCCTTCACACCGTGAACTGTCCTCACAAAAACAGATATTCTCTACACACTGAACTGTCCTCACAAAGACAGATATCCTTCACACTGTGAACTGTCCTCACAAAGACAGATATCCTTCACACTGTGAACTGTCCTCACACACAAACATATCCTCCACATTGTGAACTGTCATCACAAACACAGATATCCTCCACACTGAACTGTCCGTCATGCAGTTATCCTCCAATGAACTGTACCCATAAACACATATGTCATCCACTGAACTGTCCTCACAAAAACAGATATCCTCCACACTAAACTGTCCTCACAAACACAGATATCCTCCAATGAACTGTACCCACAAACACAGATATCATCCACTCCAACCCTGTGCTGCAAGCGAAACGCAGACCAAACGCTGGGCACTGAATGACCACCACAGACAAACAGTCTCCCCAAATAGGACTGTATTCTCTCCTTGTGTCACAGTACACCTGCTTTCATTCCGATCATATACCTACTCGGTAGTTACATTATAAGTATCTTTAAAATATATCATATTAAATAAGAATCACTATTTACAGTCACGTTTGTACAAGCTACACATAATGGGAGATACTTACAAATGATAGGCATGTAAATGTACGTCCTGTACTGTACATAGTTTGGCGACGTAACGTAGAAACGAACTTCCACAAGTGTGAATTGTTCTCGGGAAGACAGTCTCCAGGAATCCACCACCCGTCCTTTGAAGTACGTTTTCCCGTCTGTGGAGTTCACGTAGGATCTCAAGGACTGACGGAATGACAGCATACCGTGGGTCTTGTATTCCAAAACGCTTTCATCTGAAGCTAAACGATTCTGAAAAAAGAAAAAAAAAAGAAAAAGAAAAAGAAAAAAAACTAGCAAAAGGGAGACGGGAGGGAAGAGAGAGAGGGGGGTGGTGGGGGAGAGAGAGAGAGAGAGTGGAGGACGCAGACATGCTTGATTGTGGAGAACTCGTAATAATACCACACACCGCTCACAGTGACATGATTTCCTAGTGGCGCCCAATGGGGACCCCAAGAGGTGCTAACCGCTACTGATGACTACTGACCACTGTCCACCGCTGACCAATACTGATGACTACTGACCACTGTCCACCGCTGACCAATACTGATGACTACTGACCACTGTCCACTGCTCACCGATACTGATGACTACTGACCACTGTCCACTGCTCACCAATACTGATGACTACTGACCACTGTCCACCGCTGACCAATACTGATGACTACTGACTACTGTCCACCACTGACCAATACTGATGACTACTGACCACTGTCCACCGCTGACCAATACTGATGACTACTGACCACTGTCCACCGCTGACCACTACTGATGACTACTGACCACTGACTACCGCTGACCACTACTGATGACTACTGACCACCGCTGACCACTACTGATGACTACTGACCACTGACTACCGCTGACCAATACTGATGACTCCTGACCACTGTCCACCGCTGAACAATACTGATGACTACTGACCACTGTCCACTGCTAACAACTACTGATGGCTACTGACAACTGTCCACTGCTAACAACTACTGATGGCTACTGACCACTGTCCACTGCTTACAACTACTGATGACTACTGACCACTGTCCACCGCTGACCAATACTGATGACTACTGACCACTGTCCACCGCTGAACAATATTGATGACTACTGACCACTGTCCACTGCTGACAAGTACTGATGACTACTGACCACTGTCCACTGCTGACAAGTACTGATGACTACTGACCACTGTCTACTGCTAACAACTACTGATGACTACTGACCACTGTCCACCGCTGACCAATACTGATGACTCCTAACCACTGTCCACCGCTGACCAATACTGATGACTCCTGACCACTGTCCACCGCTGACCAATACTGATGACTCCTGACCACTGTCCACCGCTGACCAATACTGATGACTCCTGACCACTGTCCACCGCTGACCACTGCTGATGACTACTGACCACTGTCCACCGCTGATCAATACTGATGACTACTGACCACTGTCCACCGCTGATCAATACTGATGACTACTGACCACTGTCCATCGCTGAACAATACAGATTAATCCCGACCACTGTCCACCGCTGAACAATACTGATTACTCCCGACCACTGTCCACTGCTAACCACTACTGATGACTATTGACCACTGTCCACTGCTAACAATTACTGATGACTACTGACCACTGTCCACTGCTAACCACTACTGATGAATGTTGACCACTGTCCACTGCTAACCACTACTGATGACTATTGACCACTGTCCACTGCTAACAACTACTAATTCTACTGACCACTGTCCACTGCTTACAACTACTGATGACTACTGACCACTGTCCACTGCTAACAACTGCTTATGACTACTGATCACTGTCCACTGCTGACCACTACTGATGACTACTGACCACTGTCCTTTGCTAACAACTGCTTATGACTACTGATCACTGTCCACTGCTGACCACTACTGATGACTACTGACCACTGTCCACTGCTGACAACTACTGATGACTACTGACCACTGCTAACAACTACTGATGACTACAGACCACTGTCCACCGCTGACCAATACTGATGACTACTGACCACTGTCCACCGCTGACCAATACTGATGACTACTGACCACTGTCCACCGCTGACCAATACTGATGACTATTGACCACTGTCCACCACTGTCCAATACTGATGACTACTGACCACTGTCCACTGCTGACCAATACTGATGACTACTGACCACTGTCCACCACTGTCCAATACTGATGACTACTGACCACTGTCCACCACTGACCAATACTGATGACTATTGACCACTGTCCACCACTGTCCAATACTGATGACTACTGACCACTGTCCACTGCTGACCAGTACTGATGACAACTGACCACTGTCCACTGCTGACCAATACTGATGACTACTGACTACTGTCCACCGCTAACCAATGCTGACTGCTGAAGATTCATGTCATGGATGGTATAGGTTTTTTTTTATGATTATGTAAAACCTGAACAGTTTATGGATAATGTGAAATCATTTAAGAGAGCTTCATAGTTGTTTCCTGACATCTGTTTATCTATTTTACTAAAATATGATGATTTTGTTGTGATTTGTGTTAGGATGTTGTATGGTTTTTATATTGTTATTCTTATCAATGATGTTTTATGACTGTCTTTCGTTTTCTGTGAGTATTAGATAAACATGGATGAGTGCACCAACTCAGCGGTAGTCTTCCTAATCTTGCCCGTGTGTTTTGTAGTACTTTCATCTGTAAGGTATTTAAGAATGCTGTGTGTGTGTGTGTGTGTGTGTGTGTGTGTGTGTGTGTGTGTGTGTGTGTGTGTGTGATGCTGGTGGAGGGGGGGGTGAGAAAGCTTAACCTTACCCGGTTAGTCACGCTTTATTATCTCTATTGAATCCACTTGGATAGTAAAACATTTGCAGACAGAAACAAAATGTACGTACGGATGGTGTTGCACCGTAGCGACACGGTCTCTGTCACGGACAAGGAGGGTTGCGTGTGTGTGTGAACGCTGCCAGTTATGGTAGACCCACTCTGGCACGCATACATCGCGTGCTCCTGGTCGCTTATGAAGTCTATGGAATGCACGTGTTGCACTGGAAAGTATGGCGTGGCAGATTTCTGATTTTTGTGAGCTATGGGAGTTTTTTTCGTTTGGAAAACCGGCACCGTTTGACAGTGGGGCATGAGACTTGGCCAGGTCTACGACGGTCAGTGTGGGGTCCTATAGAGAGGGGACGCTCAGACCAGACTTATTTTTGGCGACACGGGTTGTCGCAAGGAACTGTGACGCTCAGCCGGTATTGTGGCCGGAGTTCATAAACCGTTGAGCTATTTATTCATTTATTTTAGAGTCGTTGCATTGATAAAATTATCTTGCAATTTGTAGTATTTCTTTTGTACAACCGTCCGAAAATACACGTACCCGTATTGCTAGTCGGTGTTGCTCTTCACGTGTTGAACTGAATTTTTACTGTACTTGGGGGTTGGGGGTGGGGGTGGGGGCGAACAAGGGGGATGGGGGTGGGGGGGGGGGGGGGCTGTTACAGAGAGAAATAAGTGCAGATGGATCTTGTTCCCAAGCTTGTTTACTCATATCTTCAAGAAAGTTAACCGTTTTTCGTGGTTTTGTTGGTGAATAGTCTTAATATTGATTCCAATATAATTTTCAGTAAACAGAAATGTCCAAGAATAGAGTTGATGGCTTATGTTGTATGGGGGGCATCAAAACCTATGAAGGTCAGAATGGTAGAGAAAGAGACAGTGCGAAAGTGCTTATGCTTACCACAAAATACGAACATGCCCTAGAAACGGGATAGGCAGTTGACATTTTCACTTCCTGCACTCTGTAGATGTAGATACCAGCACTAGAAAATGCGCGAGTCACGTCACAGGACAACACAGCAGACCAGTTGAAGTGGATTGTATCAATTCTGCAGTTTGACACTGTTGGTGCACCTGCAAAATATTACACAGACACACACACACACACACACACACACACACACACACACACACACACACACACACACACACACACACACACACGCACGCACGCACGGACGCACGCACGCACACACACACGCACGCACACGGTAGAAGAAAAAAACGACGAATTTTGCCCACTTACAGATTAAAAAAGAAGAAAGAAGGGAAAACAAACAAACAAACAAACAAACAGCAGCAGCAACAACCACCACCGGCAAGCAGAACAAAAAGACAAGGGGTGGGTGGTCAACCTCAGCTGGCTCTAGTGTCTCAATTAATGACATGGTCAGTGTCACTGGGGTTCCAGCGCAATTATGTTTGACAAAGAACTGATACTAGTCACACATTTGGATGAGCCAAACAGATGCCATCCTCCACTGTGGACCAGGTCAGAAGAAGAAGACAGGAGCAGGACACCAGTTCTTCTGTCCATGAAGACTTGACTGGGTGAACACAGAGGGTTTAAGATCCTCAGAATATACAATATATTATAGGCTAACACAGACAGGAATGCAGGGAGGGCACAGATTATGAGAGTTATATCCCGTCGCCTTATGTGCTTGAGGCCATAGCTCTGGTGTTGAATGTATGTCTGCGTGTGAGATACAGTGGTTTCGTGATTGTGAGTGACAGTCTTTTTACTGATGGAACGCTGGTCATTTTGGTGCATTTTCTGTCGCTTTTCGACTACGGACAAGGGACTATGGTTCGATTTGTCAACCTCACTTTCTTTTTCTTCATCATCCATTACGCCGAGCTGCTCGGCTGTCTGTCATTGAACAAGCAACCTGAACGTGCGGAAGAAACTGCAGAGCAGAGTTGTCCAGTGCCGTTGCCGACCACTCCAGTCTTTACAGTAGAACTGAATTACTATCGCTTCAGTGTACGCAGTCTAACCTTACTCTGTCCGTGTGTGACAAACTTTGTCATCTTGGTATTCACAGTCCGGTTCCGTGCTCAGATCTGCAGTCAGATCAGTGGGCTTCATGCTCATCGAAGAAGAGAAAGCGACGGCCGTTTCGAGGTGGGCGCCGGAGATTTCAACACAGTAGGCCCATCCCAGTGCTTGTGCCTACAACACATCGAGTCCTCCACTCCCCCTGTCCAGTCGATGACCGATCGCCGATCAAACTTCTTCCATCTGTAAGCTTCAACAGCCTGATCTCCATTCCCCTCCACCCCCACTCGTCCAACAATTGTAAGCTCTCTGGTCTTAAAATTGCATCTTTCAACGCACAGTCTGCTGGTCCCAACTGCAGAGAGAAAAGAACTTCTTTTATTGTTGACAACAACATTGATCTACTGTTTATTGTGGAGACGTGGCTCAAGCCCCGTGGAGACGAAGCAGTGTGTGTTGATCTTGCCCCCAGTGGTTATGCCATCAAGTCACTCCCTCGTGCCTCTGGTCGTGGCGGTGGTATTGCAGTCATTTACAGAGACGCTCTCACTCCCCACCTTACCTTCACCTCCACATTTTCCTTCATCCACTCATCCTTTGAATTGCTTCAAGTGTCCCTCGCTTCCCAGCATTGCGTGCTGCACTTCATGTGTGTGTATCGCCACTGGCCCACCTCTGTTGATAAGTTAACGGAAACCATGTTCTCTGAACAGTTTCCTAATCTTTTGGACTACTGTAACTGTCTTCAAGGAAATCTGTCTTTGGGGGAATTTTAATTTTCATGATGACAGTTCCACTGATCGTAGTGCTGTAAAAGTTTTGGAACTTCTAAATATGTACAACGTTTCTCAGACTGTGCGCGGACCTACCCACAAGCATGGTCATACTCTTGATTTGGTGATTGAGAGGCCAAGTGATGGAGTTCATCCATCGTCTGATGTGAATCATGACTTAGAGTCTGACCATTTGTGTGTGGTTGGTGTCCCCTCCTCTGTGACAGTGTATCGCAGTGTGCGCAACATTCATGCTGTAGACAGAGCAGCTTTTCGCGACGACCTGAAATCAGGACTTGAGTGCTTTTTGGACTGTTCAGCTGACCAGTACAACACTGCCCTTCAGGCAGCACTGGACAAGCACGCCCCTGCATCTCGTTGCAGGGTATCGTCCAGAAAGGTGTCATGTCCATGGTTTGGACTTCTTGGAGAGAGGCGACACGCGGAAGCACAATGGAAGGTATCTGGTTTAACTGTCTACAATCAAATCTACCAGCAGAAAGCCAAGAACTTTGTTACCTTTCTTGTGCACAAAGCGAAGACAAGATCTCCGAAGCTAAATCAAGCAAAGAACTATATTGCATTACAAATAAGCTTTGTGGCAGAACAAATCTTCTTTGCTTCCTTCTATCTATCCATTTTCGGTACTGCCCAGTGTCTTCTCAGATTTGTTTCTGCTAGAAAAATTGTTAACCTAAGAAAAGAACTGGATTCACATTCAGTTGTGTCATATCTCTTGGGGAAAGAATTTCAAGGTGTTCCTTTTGTTGCAATCACACCTGTTTCAGAGACAGATGTACTTAGGGTGTTGAAAACGTCTGCTCCAAAAATATGTGACCTGGACCCCCTTTCCACACCACTACTGTACGAGTGTTTGGATGTTGTTTTGCCTGCACTTTCAAACATTATAAATGATTCTTTAATTTCTGGTGTCTTCCCTGATATGTACAAAGCTGCACTTGTTAAACCCCTGCTAAAGAAAGCCACTCTGGATCACAATGACCTAAACAGTTTTCGCCCTGTATCCAACCTTGCTTTTGTGTCGAAAATTATTGAAAAAATTGTTCTCTCCCAACTTTCAGACCATTTAGCATTAAACAACCTGTTCTCTTTTTTTTCAGTCAGCATATACGTCTGCCCATACCACTAGCACTGAAACTACTTTGTTGAAAGTAGTTAATGACCTGTTACTGTCTGTGTTAACTTTGCTCGATCTGTCGGCTGCGTTTGACACAATGGACCACAGTATACTCCTTTCCAGATGTGAACATGTTTTGTTTTTTGTTGTTGTTGTTTTTTTGGATTCACATGACAGTTCTGAGTTGGTTTTCTTCATACATACCAACCGCTTCCAGATTGTCTCTGTTAATAACTTTGTCTGATCCAACCATGATCTCCTATGGCGTACCACAAGGCTCTGTCCTGGGCCCCATTCTGTTCGTTCTGTACACTGCTCCTCTTTCTGATGTCATTTCTGGCCATTCTTAATTACAAAAGAGACAGACATAATGACTGACAGACAGACACACAGAGACTGACAGAAGAGACAGACGTAATGACTGACAGAGGAGACAGACAGAGACTGACAGAGGAGACAGACGTAATGACTGACAGAGGAGACAGATATAATGACTGACAGAGGAGACAGACAGAGACTGACAAAAGAGACAGACGTAATGACTGACAGAGGAGACAGACAGAGACTGACAAAAGAGACAGACGTAATGACTGACAGAGGAGACAGACATAATGACTGACAGAGGACACACACGTAAAGACTGACACAGGAGACGGACGTAATGACTGACACAGGAGACAGGCGTAATGACTGACAGAGAATGTAAAGACTGACAGAGGAGACAGACGTAAAGACTGACAGAGGAGACAATGACTGACAGACGAGACAGACACAACGATTGACAGAGGAGACAATGACTGACAGAGGAGACAGACATAATGATTTGACAGAGGAGACAGACCCAATGTCTGACAGAGGACGCAATGACTGACAGAGGAGACAGACGTAAAGACTGACACAGGAGACAGACGTAAAGACTGACAGAGGAGACAGACGTAAAGACTGACACAGGAGACAGACGTAAAGACTGACAGAGGAGACAGACGAAAGACTGACAGAGGAGACAGACGTAAAGACTGACAGAGGACACACACGTAAAGACTGACACAGGAGACAGACGTAAAGACTGACACAGGAGACAGACGTAAAGACTGACACAGGAGACAGACGTAAAGACTGACAGAGGACACACACGTAAAGACTGACACAGGAGACAGACGTAAAGACTGACACAGGAGACAGACGTAAAGACTGACACAGGAGACAGACGTAATGACTGACACAGGAGACAGACGTAAAGACTGACAGAGGAGACAGACGTAAAGACTGACAGAGGAGACAGACGTAAAGACTGACAGAGGAGACAGACGTAAAGACTGACAGAGGAGACAGACGTAAAGACTGACAGAGGAGACAGACATAATGACTGACACAGGAGACAGACGCAAAGACTGACAGAATAAATAATGACTGACAGAGGAGACAGATATAATGACTGACAGAGGAGACAGACATATTGACTGACAGAGGAGACAGACATATTGACTGACAGAGGAGACAGACATAATGACTGACAGAGGAGACAGACGCAAAGACTGATAGAATAAATAATGACTGACAGAGGAGACAGACATATTGACTGACAGAGGAGACAGACATATTGACTGACAGAGGAGACAGACATAATGACTGACAGAGGAGACAGACGCAAAGACTGACAGAATAAATAATGACTGACAGAGGAGACAGATATAATGACCGACAGAGGAGATAATGACTGACAGAGGAGACAGACATAATGACTGACAGAGGAGACAGACGCAAAGACTGACAGAATAAATAATGACTGACAGAGGAGACAGATATAATGACTGACAGAGGAGACAGACATATTGACTGACAGAGGAGACAGACATATTGACTGACAGAGGAGACAGACATGACTGATAGAGGACAAAATGACTGACAAAGGACATATGACTGACAGAGGACAGAATGACTGACAGAGGACATATGACTGACAGAGGACATAATGACTGACAGAGGAGACAGACATAATGACTGACAGAGGAGAGAGGAGAAATAGAGACAAAGGCATATCATTATCAATCAATTTTATTTTGTGGATAAAAATGGGTATTCAGCATAACCATACATTCCTAATTTTCATGTGATTTTGATGTGTTTCTTTATGAAGGGATATTTTTTAATATGTTAATTTTAAAACAGGATGATTTTTCGTTGTACTAGTTTTAAAACGGGATGATATTTTATTCCAAATGCAACCCCATGAGAAAATACTTGTCTAAAAGCGATTCATTTTTTGGGGGACACCCGATATATGTAAGTGTGTGTGTGTGTGTGTGTGTGTGTGTGTGTGTGGCAGACAGATAGAGACAGAGAGAGAGAGAGAGAGGGGGGGGGGGCGGTGGCATACAGACTAACCGACAGACAGACATACAAACAGACAGACAGACAGACAGACAGAAAGCGATGGTGGTTAGCATGTACAAGTATGTTTATCCACTCACTGTATATGTTCAGGATCATGTCAGCTGTTTCCGTTTGGTTTGTGTCCGTAAAAGAACATGTGAAACGGCCGGCAAGATCTCTCGTTCCATTCCTCACTGAGATGTAGCTGCTGGAGCTGTATCTATGTAAAGTAAATGGTTGTTCCAGAGATGTGCACTTGTTGTTGTCATAACAAGTGCCCACAGGTACTGTGACTCCGGTGTCCAGAGTCCGTGTCCATGACACAGTGCTGGGTCGGGCAGAAGAAGTGGAGCATCCCAAAGATGTGGAACCATGGTATCCATCCCTCACATTGTAGACTTCTGCTTCCGCCTTTACCTCTGAAACATAGTGAGAAACTCATGGTCGATTCGAATGAAGCAGTTTTTGATGAAATGGATGTGGTCACACACACACACACACACACACACACACACACACACACACACACACACACATGCTAGCGTATATCTGTTATTCTACTGTTTCAATTATGAATGGTATTATTATATGGATTTCTTTTTTTTCTTTACTGATTTTCTTCTGTTTACTCTTTCATTTTTTTCAGATGATTTGATGTAAAACAAAACAAAATGAAAACACACAAAAAAGCAGTTACTGCTTATTCAATATACCATCTTAAAAAAAAAAAAAAAAAAAAAAAAGGCTTGACACAATGGAGGAGGAAGTGCAGAAAGTGGAGGGATGGACAGGATGAGGATTTTGAAGAAATATACGACACATTTTATTAAGAAACTGACATGTGCTTAATGGTATTCTAAATGTCCAGAGATGACGAATTACACTGTTGCGGTCTGTTATTTCGCGACAGTGGTGAATATCATAATAATGAATATGTTCCGAATAATTTATACGATCCAAGCTTGACTATGCACATGCATTTATTATTCAGTTATGTTGTTCAGTTTAATGGCCTGGAGAAGAAAAGAAACTTCTGTGCTGGTGTGAAAAAAGGCTTTTTAAAAGTGGCTGTTCAGGTTCGGATATTACCAATGGGAATGATGTTCACTAGGACATCGGGTGTGACATTTCCTGGAGGTGTAAGATGTTCGACCTCTGACTACTGATAGGTCGGCAAATGAAGGCCATTCCCATCAGTAGTCTCCTGATGATGAAACGAATCAAATCTAATTCCCGCCGAAAACGGAGTATGGCTGCCTACATGGCTGGGTAAAAACGGTCATACACGTAAAAGCCCATCCGTATACATATGAGTGAACGTGGGAGTTGCAGCCTACGAACGCAGAAGAAGAGGAAGAAATCTACTTCCAGGTTGGCGTGGACTAATTTTCTATTTATTTCTTCTTTACTCACCGGTCACTGTTGTCACTGGAGGTGTCAGTGTCGAGAACTACTCTTGCTTGTCAATTACACGTGATGATAGTAACAACGATAATAATAATAATAATAATAATAATAATAATAATAATAATAATAATAATAATAATTAGCCCAACTACCACTACCACTACAACAACTACTACTAATGATAATAATAATAATAATGATAATAAATAAATATAAGACTCTCTCCAGAAAACTCCTCCTCCATAACAAAACACATAATGTACAATAAAACACATTACATCTTGCTTTTTTTTTTTGTTTGTTTGTTTGTTTGTTAATTATGCAGTGCCTGACAGTAAAGTGTCTGAACAAAATCTAATTCAAAGGAAAAGAGTTATGACAGTTCGCTTCACAGGTATGAAGCAAGAACATTTTTTGTAGTAATTGAAAAACATGGAAACCAGTTAAAATTTACCTCCGTCAATTCCATTGATGTACTAACGCTGCGACATATTCTATTGTACAATAAATACTTACGAACGAAGTTCAGTCCACAACTCTGTCTGTCCACTGCTGAATTCGTGATTACGGTACAGGTCACGGTTCCGGAATAGTCTTTGAAGACTATTCTGAGATATAGTCCACTGCCACAGGGGTTTTGCCAGTTGATACGTATTTCACTCCTGAACGACTTGCAGTTGTTCGGTGTGTAGCAAGTGGCCAATGATACTGTGGTTCCGTTATTACTTTCCAGAGTCCAGTGAAATGAGCTCTCGCAATGATCCACATTGTAACAATACAGATTCCGATAAATGTAGCTTGTTGACTTGATATTGCCACCGTCACAACCAGTCAGCACGACAGTGCCTGAAATAAAAATAGTGAACATGTCGTGGTCATTGAGATGGTAACGATTGTCGTCGTCAATGTCAGTAAACATCATCATGTCATGATAAATATTGTCGTCGTTGAAGTTAGTGGTCATCATGATGTCATGACAATGATTGCTGCTTCTACGTCAGTAATCATCATCATCATCATCATCATCATCATGCCGCTCTCAGACCAATCTCTGTGTGATACATAGATAAGTATTATTTTATAAACAGTGATTCCCGTATCAGGAGCAGTTCATATTTTTGTGAGTGCATTATCATTGTATCTATATCGATAGAATCATTGTTAGTTGTATATGAAACATATACACCATCATACTATATAATAACCGTAAATTCAAAATCGCTCTCTCTCTCTCTCTCTCTCTCTCTCTCTCTCTCTCTCTCTCTCTCTTCTTCTTCTTCTTCTTCTTTTTTATGTTAGTGAGATATAGAGAGTGAAAGAAAGAACAAAAGATAAATAAATAGAGAGAGAGAGTAATATAATAAGAGTAATATAGCAGTTTAATATTTGATAAGCAAGGTGTGTTTTCTGCTGTTCATTTTTTCGCATTCAGTCCTCGCCTTAAAGAAAGACTAAAGTACATACAAATTGTATATTAAAACAACATCACAAAACAACGATACACATGTATCACTGCAACCACCCTCCCTATTTCCCGGTCATCCCCTTTCCCGTTCCTTCCTCCACAGCCATTCCGTGCAGAACAGAGAGAAAAAGAACATTACGAGTGAATGAAGAGAAAAGCATTGCAATTTGAATACTGTCTTCTTTTCGTATGAGAACCATAACCATAATACACACAGGGACATAGACCTTGAAAAAGGGAGAAAAACAGATCCGTAGAAAAAATGAAGAAAACCAATTTTCTCAGCATCTTTTTCAGTATTTTGTGTCTTCTATGTGTTTACATTGAGTGACTGTGATTTCCGTGTATTGTTTACGTAAAATAAACCACACACGAATTTCTCTTATTGAGATAATAAAGTATTCTGTATTTTGTATTCTGTATAATAGCATTAAACAGATCACCCGCAACAACGATGGTTTACAATTATGGTGTGTGCCTGCGTGCGGGCGTGAGTGCGCGCGCGCGCGCGTGTGTGTGTGTTTCTCTCAGTATGTAAGTATGGCGTAGTTCCCCAGCCCATGGCGGTGCCTACCTTCCACAGACAGCAGAGTGACAGAGGCTGCAGCCATCCAGCACAGTACGGACATCAGACGTGTGAAGGCCATGCTGCCTGTCCTGCACACTGCACACTGCAGCTGTGAGCGTTGAGCAACTCCCACCACAAGGCGGACCCCTTCCCCCTACACCCATACCCCTGTCACCCCTTTCCCCTACACCCTTTCCCCCTACACCCATACCCCTGTCACCCCTTTCCCCTACACCCCTTCCCCCTTCACCATACCTCACCCCTTCCACCTACACCCTTCCACCTACACCCCTTCCTCCAACACCCCTTCAGCCTACACCCATACCCCCGTCACCCCTTTCCCCTACACCCCTTCCCCCTTCACCCATACCCCTACACCCCTTCCCCCTTCACCCATACCTCCAACACCCCTTCCTACACCCCTTCCTCCAACACCCCTTCTGCCTACACCCATACCCCCGTCACCCCTTTCCCCTTCACCCATACCCCACTACCTCTACCCCTCACTCACCCTGGCACACCACACACCACACACCCTGCCTATCAAATGACACTGTTCTAACGGCATGTGCTATGAATAACTTCAGTTTACTGGCTTTAACTATTCTCTCTCTCTCTCTCTCTCTCTCTCTCTCTCTCTCTCTCTCTCTCTCTCTCTCTCTCTCTCTCTCTCTCTCTCTCTCTCTCTCAATCCGAAATGAAAAGTTGTTCCTTACAAAACTAAAACAGCGTATGACAAATTTGGACAAGACTGGGGAGTAAAATCAACTGAAAGTGATCGATTTTCTACATACAGATGCATTCAAATCATTGCTACAGTAGGTCGGGGCAAGACGTTCAGTCAGGGTCAAACCCTCACCTATAAGATACTGCTGATCGTGTGATACAGCAAAACAGTGACACTTTCACCACCTCCGCTTGACAATGTGTTGTGTCCTGCTGAACTGACCTGTCGTTTTGTTCCCATAGTTTGATATTTACCCACTCGGTCTTCTTCCGTCACGTGAACTTATTGCTGCATTATTTGTAACTGGTTGATGTACAGAAGTAAGAGGTTCAGCCTGAGTAAGTCTGTTGACATTTCACTTTGTTTATTTCTTTTCTATAATTTCTGGCTTTCTTCAGCCACTGGTTTCCAACGATCAGCACAAGTCCGATGGTCGTCATGATCAAATCAAGCAAACATATCAAAGTATATTCCTGATACATTTTCTATTTCTTGTGATGTACTTTATTGAAATCTGAAGATATTTTCACACAACAGGGGGAGGGGTGGACAGAGAAGAGAGATACGGATACGGATGATTTATTCATTATAGGCCATGGCCCCAAATGAAGGGGTGTGTGAACAATGCATAATAAACACAACATAAAGTGCGAAACATATAATAATCAAACCAAAAACAAAAACTAAGCATTAATTAATAGCAATAGAACAGATTAGGAAGTTGCTATTTCTCTAAACTTAAAAAGCCTTGTACAGTTACTGAGATAAATTACGAACAACAGTGACATCAGTGCTTTACATCAATAAACTAAACTTAAACACATAAGGTTGTTTGTAACATTTAGGTCGAATGAATCTTTCTCTAACATTATTAAGTGCTTCACAACAAAGGACAAAATGCACTTCATCTTCTTTTGATTTCTTGCATAATGGACACAATAAATCAGATTCATTATATGTTCTGTACCTTAAACGATGGACAGCCAACTCATTTATACTGAGTCTGAATCATGTTGTTGTACACCTGAGTTGTCTGTCAATATTTAACGACAAGGTTTCATATCATGATTACTGCAAAATGTTCTATACAGACTGAACCCTTCACTTGTACTGATATGTAGATCCCAAGTTTACCACCTGCAATCAACTAGACGCTGACGAAAAATATGAAACTTTTAAAACAACCGTAAGCAGATGTACACCATAGAGGCCCAACCACGCTATGAAATATCCCAAACAAACAAAAGCAACAAAACGACAAATGAACCAAACCAAACCAAACCTTGAGAACAACTGCTAACTACCTTTATTTAACGGTATGTCGAAAATATCAATAGATTTGAAAAACTGAATTGCCGACTGTTGCTGGACCTGATTCTTCATTGGAAGTCACAACTAGTTTCTAGCAAGACTCGAAGGAAAGCCTAAAACTCAACTCCCCTTTCTCTTCCATCTGATTCAGTGTCTCAAACGTCTTGAGACACGTGGTGTTTTAACGAGCAAATGTGTCTGGACATGGTTTCATAGACTCATCTTGTTTACGCAGTCGTATGAAAGCGTAAAGAATCCTTTGAAAGAAAACTAATTCGAGACAATGGTACGTGACGAAATAGCAAGTGAACAGAATATAACTGTCCATAAGCACGGCCACACAGCCCACCAATCACAGCGAACTTCCTTCTTCCTCGTCAGTTTTCTATTCAGGCATGAACAAGAGAGAGAGGGAGAGAGAGAGAGAGAAAAAAAAGCAAGCTCACAAACATGCCAAATGTGTGAATACTTGCGTGACTCAAGTCTGAAAAAAAAGAGAAAACGTAAAATAATTGTGTTGGCACAGAAGATGAACAAGGAAGAACCAGAAGGGAGTGGGAACCACTTCAAGGGCAATCGGTGAAAACCAACATTAGCTAACCTGGCAAGGTGCCGTCTTACATAGGTAGCGTTGCTTACAGTCGTTTTCGTTTGCTGTTGTTTATATTTAATGCAAGTTTGCTTTTCTTCCAAAGTCACATGTTACTTTTTAACTGCCCCTTGAGTTTTGTTGATGTCGTTGGGGCAACAGTGGAGAGAACGCCACCACCGCTCCCCTCCACCTGTCTGTGCCTTCCACCGCGCTCTGTGATTCAGCAAGATTCATCCCTGTCCATTCTTGGGTATTGTCTTCAAAAGTAGAAGAAGAAAAACCAACATGTGTGTCGTCAGTTAGGCCGCCACTGACAGCGTGAAGTGATTACCTCTCTAAGTTTTCGGTTCGTTTGTGAGTTCACTCTTTGTATGCTGGCATGAGATGATGGTGTCCAGTTTGGTCTGAAGCGTTCTGCTCACAGTTCTAACAAGAAACTCAAACGTGACTTCTATTTAATTCCATCATGAAATTACTACAGGGACAAATTATGAGTCCAAGCCTCACAAACTATTCTTACAAATTTAACCACAAAGCTTTCTGTCAGGGGAACAAAATAAAGAAAAAAAGAAAAGAAAAACTATTAACCACCGTAGTATAATATAATGCTGAAAGCTTTTGTATTGTATTTGAGGAAATGAATGTGAAAAATAAGGGGCCAGAACATATTTCATGATGTGTGCACTTAAATTTAAA
Organism: Babylonia areolata; assembly: GCF_041734735.1. Taxonomy (NCBI): domain Eukaryota; kingdom Metazoa; phylum Mollusca; class Gastropoda; order Neogastropoda; family Buccinidae; genus Babylonia; species Babylonia areolata. Next base: position 39,615,257 of record NC_134881.1, on the reverse strand, counting down.
ATGACAACGAAATGAAAACGTATCATATATTTTACGCAAATGAAAGATTTTTGGGATTTTTGTTCGTATGTTTGTTTTACAACACTGATTTCCACCATTCATGCACGGGTCTTAATCACTGGCTGCTTTGTGATTACCTATAGCTTCAAGGACAGTGCCAGGGATTGCTCTCACTTACACTAAGTTACAGCCGTCCCCCTGTGTTCTTTTTTATGGACAAACAGGAGAGGGATGAGGGTGAGGATAAATGACTGATTTTAAAAAAAAATTCACTGTTAACATATTGGGGAATATAATTGCTTCCCATTAACCATCACACTTGCAGAGATTAATTCCCATTAGTCCGATCAAATATCAAATAACTAAGACCAGTCCAATATATATATATATATATATATATATATATATATATATATATATATATATATATATATATATATATATATTGGATATGGCTCAAACGTGTGAGACTGGTATAAAAAAAAATCGTTTCAGGAATGTTTAAAGCCATAGAAAGTAACACGCATAAGTTAAGAAAAAGTATTTAAAAAAACCCATCAGTTTAAGACTTTAAGAGTATTAAATTTTATTGAAACGTTTAATGAAATTTAAGATTTCTGTGGACGTGCTGTGCATTCATACGTTTGAAAGCACCCGTGTGATGTCTACATAGATCTGATCACCAACACCCGTGTGACGTCTAGATAAGTCTGATCACCAACACCAAGTCTGTGTGATGTCTAAATATGTTTCATCATTAATACCCCAACTGTACGATATCAATGTAGGTCTGCTCACCAACCCCCTGCTCGCTTTGCTTTTACGATTTACCATGGACACATACGCATGTATGATGTAGTCTCCCGTCGGTCCGACGGATGAGTAGGCATCTGTCGGTGTGTGTCCTCATATGGGAGAAGAGGCCGATTCTGGATGCGCAGCACTTCCCACAGGTGTTGCAAGGGAAAACGTCTCCAGAAGTTGAGCCCTGCTTCCGTCGCTCACGCTTCTCCTTAATGGCCACCGTTCTCTTGTTTTCAAACGTCTTTATGCCAATAGACCACAGCATCCTCCAGCGAGAGCGGTCAAGGGCGTCAGTTTCCCAGGAAGCGATTACTATGTTACATGCTTTGAGGTTTGTCTTCAAGGTGTCCTTGAAGCGCTTGCAGGGTCTTCCAAGTTTGCGGTGGCCTTCCTTCAGGTGGCCATACAAAAGGATCTTCGGGATCCTGCTGTCTGTTACGCATGTATGTGTGGTTCGTCCGTCGGGATCGACGAGGACCATCTAGTCATCCTGGGGGTGGGTGGGTTGGGCTCTGTGGGTGCGCAGATGACTGGTCAGGCCAATCCGCGCCCGGAAGGTTCTGACGCAATGTGGACAGGGGATGGTGGCGGCTGTCGGGGACTTGCTGGTACTGCTTTTCCTGGCCTGTCTGCGTTGCTGTGCTGCAGCGATTATGTTGGCCTCACAGGATTTGGCGCCTTTGTGGACAGCTGAACGCCACTTTGGTCTGTCCACTGCATTCAGCTTCCATGTGTCGTGGCTGATGTTGAAGGCCTTCAGAGAAACTTTCAGAGTGTCTTTGAAGCGCTTCTTTTGGCCTCCATGGGAGCGCTTGCCATGTTGGAGTTCACCGTACAGCAGTTTCTAGGGGAGCCGGTGGTCTGGCATGCGAATCACATGGCCTGCCCAGCGGATAGCTTTCTGGGTCTCCTCCAAAGTTGGAATGGCATCCAACGACTCACTGACTGTCACCCAGAGGAGTCGGTCGATGGCTTGATCATTGATGGTGGAGGGGCTGTTCAGTACGCTGTCAAAGTGTTCAGCCCATCTCTCAAGGATCCCGTCCTTGTCAATGATCAAGGTAGAACCATCAGCACTAAGGAGTGGAGCAGATCCGGAGGTGGTGGAACCGTAGACTTCTTTCAGGCCGTTATATAAGTTCTTTATGTCGTTCCTGTCTGCAAAGCCCCGGGTCTGATCAGCTTTGTTGCTCAACCAGGAATCCTGCATCTGCCGCAGCTTCAGCTGGATGGTGCTGCGTGCGCTCTTCAGTATGTCTTTCCTTGACTGTGACTTGGGATCTTCAATGTGGGCTCTGTAGGCTTGGCGTTTGTCTTCTAGCAGCTGCTTGATCTCAGTGCAGTTCTCATCAAACCAGTCTTTGTGCTTCCTGACAGAAGGCCCCAGGCACTCCATGGCAGTGTTGTACACCGTCTCATGCAGTGCGCCCCATGTTGCCTCCACATTCTGGTTGTCCAGCACGGTGGACTCAAGGCGTTCCTCCAGGGTGTCAGCAAAGCTCTGCTTGATGTTGCCTAGCTCCAGCTTGTTGACATTCAGGGCTTTGAGTGCTTTCATACCCTGAGGCGGTCTCTTGGGCTGGATGCAGAGGTTGAGCTTGGAGACGATAAGGCGGTGGTCTGTCCAGCACTCGGCGCCGAACATGGCCCTCGTGACTCGTACGTCCTGCCTGTCCCTCTTCCTGACGATGACAAAGTCGATAAGATGCCAATGCCCAGAGTGAGGATGCATCCATGACGTCCTGTTACGGGTAGGGAGGCAGAAGATGGTGTTTGTCATAAGAAGGTCGTGCTCGGCACATGTCTGGAGAAGTAGTTGGCCATTTCTGTTAGTTACCAACCCCATGCTTCCCAATCACTCCTTCCCAGGAGGTGCTGTGACAGCCAACTCTCTCGTTAAAGTCACCAAGAATGATGAGCTTGTCTACGTCTGCGTTGGGAACAGTGGTGATGACAGCGTTCAGGTCCTCATAGAACTTGTCCTTGATCTCATTCGGGTTGGTTATGGTGGGCGCGTTGGCGCTGACAATGGTGGTAAACTTCTTCCCGTTGCATATAGGGAGTTTCATCATAGCGATCGTTCACTCCTTTCGGGGGACCAGCCAGCTTGCCAACAAGGGTTGTCTTCACTGCAAAGCCAACTCCAGCCTCACGTCTCTCTTCAGGTCCGCGACCACTCCAAAAGAAGGTGCAGCCTGCGCCTCGCTCACAGAGTTCGCCTTCTTCTGCCAGTCTGGTCTCACTTAAAGCAGCGATGTCGATGTTGTACCTGGCTAATTCACTCGCAATGAGTGCTGTGCGTCTCTGTGGTCTGGCTGAGTCACCTCTGTGCAGAAGCGTACGCACGTTCCATGTGGCAATGGTCAATGGGGTGCTCCTTGTTTTCTTCTTTCTTTCCTTTGTGTGTCGACCGCTTCAGTAGGGCCCAGTCAGCCGCGGTATGCTGACTAGCGTGGTATGGAGCAGGCAATGTTTAGGGCACCTTTTCTAGCCCCTTCCTCATGCCATGGATGTGAGCAGTGCTGTCCTGAAGAGGGCTGCTCAGTCGCTCAGGGGGCTGTCGATCTCCACCGCTGCTCCAGTCGGTGAAAAAACGACCCTATCGCCTGAGCCGCCTGTGTGCAGGTCCGCGGCTACGACTGCCAGTGTACCCACACCTGTCGCTTCGTTGCTCGCCTATCGCCACAGGGCTTGGGGAAAATGATGGTATGGGATGAAGGATGACTGATAGTGAGGAGGAGCTGCGCACCGTCGACCTCACTCTCTTGTCCGAGACCGTCTGTATCCAGTGGCAAGATGAGGTCAAGACGAATAGAGATGGAAACGGATGCAGTGGATGACCAGGATGTCCTATGTGCCTCATCCTGCCCTCAGCACTCCGCAGTGTTCTGCTGCAACCGCCTTCCTCTCCGTTGAACCATGAAGGTTTCTTCCGCAGAGTCCGCCAGATCCAGTCTTCACATGCTTGGGTAGACAAGCCCTAACTCACCAAGGGTTTGAGACCCGTCGGCTACCCTCACCTAGTTTAGCCAACCTGTCAAAGCCGTTGCCCGGGGGATGGGCGCTGCCGCATGCTTGCAGCTTCTAGGACCCATAGGTGAGAGCTGGGTGTCGGTGGGGACCAACAGAGGACGAACTACTCCCAGAAGAGCGTGACAAGACCCCCCGCCCCTCTAGAGGTACTACCCCTCCCGTGCACCCCCTAACCCCTATCACGCATGTATACATTAGACAAACACACACACCATACCACACACAAACACACGCATATAAGCTAAGCATGATATAAACATACGGTCAAGACGTTTAAAACACGCCTCAAAGGAGATTAAAAAAATCCACCGATAAAGATCCAAAAGCATTTGCATTTCTAAAACCAGAACGTTGGCTCTAGAAATGTCTGGGCAGAATCATATCTCCCGTGAATTTACGATTTCTGTGGGTTCTTTGTTTGAGTTGAAAAGTGACTGCACGTGTCTCATTCAGTTCACTCGAGTCCCAGTGTCATATCCTTTCATTCTCTGTCAAGAGAAAAAGAGAATTA
>NC_134881.1:39605909-39608409 GCF_041734735.1 Babylonia areolata | reverse complement strand
GGGTAAGGAATACGGGAGGTGATCACGCAACACACACACACACACACACGCTCGCACGCACACACACACACACACACACACGCACGAACGCACGTACACACACACGCTCGCACGCACGCACACACACACACACACACACACACACACACACACACACACACACACACACACACGCACGCACCAGTCCTGATAAAAAATTATAGCCCTGTGCGGTCTCCTGGACTATAAGCAACAAGGACAAGAACAAAAACGTACACACCCACAGCGCACACACACACACACACACACACACACACACACACACACACACACACACACACACACACACACACACACACACACACACACACACACACACACATCGTTTTTCTTTTTGGCTTCTCTCATACAATTGTTCCTTTCTCTCTTTCCGTTCAGTATCACATTTTTGAAAAGACATCACATGATGAAAAGCACTACAAAGTAATAAATTATAAGAAAATAAACAAATAAAAGAAATTAAGTAATGAATAAATGATAGTGTAGACCATTTTGGTATTTAAAATACAAAAAAAAACACACAAAAAAACCCCAAAAAACCAAAACAACAACAACAAAACAGAACCCAAAACTACTTTTCTCCGTTCATGGCGGAGCGAAAAGATCAGGGGGCATAAACAGTGTGTGTGGTTCGTCCGTCGGGATCGACGAGGACCATCTAGTCATCCTGGAGGTGGGTGGGTTGGGCTCTGTGGGTGCGCAGATGACTGGTCAAACCAATCCGCGCCCGGAAGGTTCTGACGCAGTGTGGACAGGGGATGGTGGCGGCTGTCGGGGACTTGCTGGCACTGCTTTTCCTGGCCTGTCTGCGTTGCTCTGCTGCAGCGATTCTGTTGGCCTCACAGGATTTGGCGCCTTTGTGGACAGCTGAACGCCACTTTGGTCTGTTCATTGCATGCAGCTCCCATGTGTCGTGGCTGATGTTGAAGGCCTTCAGAGAAGTTTTCAGAGTGTCTTTGAAGCGCTTCTTTTGGCCTCCATGGGAGCGCTTGCCATGTTGGAGTTCGCCGTACAGCAGTTTCTTGGGGAGCCGGTGGTCTGGCATGCGAACTACATGGCCTGCACAGCGCAGCTGGGCCTGCATCAACTCTGTGTCAGGGATCTTCTCTTGCCACTTTATGCCGATAAGTTTTCTGAGGCTGGTGGTGTGGAAGTGGTTCAGCTTTTTGGCGTGGCGTTTGTAGACCGTCCATGATTCAAATCCATAGAGCAGTGTGGTGAGAACTATGGCCTTGTATACTTTGAGCTTCGTCTCCAGGGTGATGCCTCTTCTGTTCCAAACGTTATTATGGAGTCTGCCGAAGGCAGCGCTGGCTTTGGCGAGTCTGGCATTCACCTCGTCGTCGATGACAACTGTGCGAGAGAGTGTACTGCCCAGGTATGTGAACTTGTCCACCGCGTTCAGTCGTTGCCCGTTGATGAAGATGTTTGGTTCAACGTAAGGCTTTCCTGGAGCTGGCTGTTGCATCACCTCAGTCTTCTTTGTGCTGATTGTGAGGCCAAAGTTGTCACAGGCAGCAGAGAACTTGTCGACACTGTGTTGCATGTCAGCTTCGGGGGCAGCGTTGAGAGCGCAGTCATCAGCAAACAGGAAGTCGTTGACGGTGTCTGTCCTCACCTTGGTTTTTGCTTGAAGCCTCCTGAGGTTAAAGAGTGAGCCATCTGTGCGGTACCTGATGCCAATGCCTACGTCAGCATCTCTAAAGGGATCTGTCAGCATGGCTGAAAACATGAGACTGAACAGGGTGGGGGCAAGAACACACCCTTGCTTGACTCCGTTGGAGACAGGGAATGGTTCTGAAGTCTCTCCGTTGTCTTGGACTCGGGCCAGCATTCCATCGTGTAGTTGCCGTATGATGGTGATGAACTTCTATCTCATTCCTCTCCCTTCTGTAAATTCAACACCCCCCCCCCCCCCTTTCACCTTGCCACCACCCACATCTATTTCCTTCCCCTCCCCTCTTTAACCCCTCCCCCCTTGTATCTCCTTTCTCTCCATTCTGTAGCCCCCTCCCTACCCACCTTCTATCTGTCTCCTCCCTTGCACCTCCCCCCACACGCCTCCCCCCACACGCCTCCCGGAACCCCCTTCTTTAATGCTAACCGTCTTCTCTAAGACTGTAGACTTGGCATTTTAGTGCTTTCTAGCGCCGACCTTCCCTTGAGTGTCACAAGACGGCGCTGTCGCTCAGATCATTAGCCATTCAGTTGGTTCTGCTGATTTTATTCTCCTCAGAATGCCGTCAAAATGGATGTCTAATGACATCAGACACGAACGACCACTCTCGATAGAAAGGTAGACAGACAGGCCATTGAATTCCGTGGGGAAGGCGGCAAAACTGAAAGGCAGTGGATACAAGTGATTGGGTTTTTGTATTTTCGTTCATTTCCAATTGTGATTTTCAGAAAATACAGTCCGGAATTTACAGAGAAGAAAAAAAAATCAAAATTAGATTTACAA
>NC_134881.1:39583409-39603409 GCF_041734735.1 Babylonia areolata | reverse complement strand
ATCGTTGGAACTAGAGCTGGGCGAATTTCCGTAATTAACTCCCTTGATGCGCGGCTGTCCCCGTGAGCCAATGGCTGTCAATGGTTCGATGACATGCTGCTGTGTCTTGGAGCCCTCTCTCTGTCTGTCCGTCTGTCTCTCTGCCTCTCTATATCTCTGTCTGTGTCTCTCTGTCTGTGTCTCTCTGTGTCTGTCTCCTCTCTGTCTGCTCTCTCTCTCTCTCTCTCTCTCTCTCTCTCTCTCTCTCTCTCTCTCTCTCCCTGTCTCTCTCCCCTCTCCCCCCCCCTCTCTCTCTGTTGTCTGTCAGTCTGTCTGTTGTCTGTTTCTCAGCCCCTGTCTCCCTCCATTTCTCTTTCTCTGTCTGTCTGTCTGTCTGTCTGTCTGTCTGTCTCTCTCTCTGTTTGCATTACTACTATTACAACAGTCTGTCTACTGTCTGTCTCTCTGTCTCCGCCTGTCTCTCTGTCTCTGTCTGTCTGTCTCTGTTTTCTCTCTCTGTCTGTCTTTCTCTCTCTATGTCTCTGCCTCTACCTCTGTCTCTCTCTGTCTCTGCCTCTGCCCTTGTCTCTCTCGTTCTCTAACGGTCTCTGTCTCTCTGTCTGTTTCTCCATCTGTCTGTCTGACTCTCTGTCTCTGTTTCTCATTCTCTTTGTCTGTCTCTGTTTCTTTGTCGGTCTCTGTCTTTCTGTGTCTGTCTGTCTGTCTGTCTCTGTCTCTCTGTCTCTGTCTGTCTGTCTGTCTGTCTGTCTCTCACTGCGAGTTGTGCAGATAGGAGAAAACAGCAGTCTTGGGTTACCTCAGACCGAATATCACGGAGTTTTATACCTCAGACGATCAGTGGGCAGTGAACTCCCGAGTGATGGGAATATGTGATGAAGGCAACGACAACGTCTGACGACGATACATTTCCCTGCTGTGTCTCGGAAGCAAACAAAGCGAATATCAAGATTTCGTTCAGTAGAGGCTTCATATAACTGAGCACAGAAAGGAACGAGAGGTGACTCTCACAGCACACTGCATATTTCTGTATGAGGATGACAAATAACTTTAGCAAAGGAATCGCCAAAGATCAACAACAACAACAACAACAACAACAAACCAAACCAAACCAAAACAAAGCAAAACATGGGCCATGTCCTTGAAGACCTGGAGGATGCAGAGTTACTGCCAGACACAGAGAATCGCGATTTTATTTTTTTATTTTTTTTTTCAAGGCCTGACTAAGCGCGTTGGGTTACGCTGCTGGTCAGGCATCTGCTTGGCAGATGTGGTGTAGCGTATATGGATTTGTCCGAACACAGTGACGCCTCCTTGAGCTACTGATACTGACACTGATACAGGGAATCGTTGAGGTTTACAGTCATGGGCCATGTCCTTGAACACATAGAGGACTCAGTGCCAGACACTCGGAATCGTTGAGGTTTACCACCATGGGCAAGGTCCTTGAAGACCCTGGTGATGCAGTTCCAGACAGGGAATCGTTGGGGTTTGCCGTCATGGGCAAGGTCCTTGAAAACCTTGGCAATCTGTACCAGACATGTCTCTTTGAGATTTACCGACATGGGCCATGTTCTTCAAGACCAGAATGATCCATTGTCAGATTCAGGGAATCGTTGAGGTTTACCGCCATGTCCTTGAAGAACAGCATGGTGCATTACCAGAGCGAGAGCAGAAGACGATGTGAGATGGTTGACAGATGTCACCATGCCTGATGAGGGGCAATGTCAGATATAGCATAGATTCTGGTGTCCATTTTCATGCTTGTGATTCCTCTCTGTGTCTCTGTCTGTCTGTGTCTGACTGTGCTCTCTCTCTCTCTCATATATATCTCTCTCTCGCTCTGTGTCGCTTTTTGTCTCTCTATCTCTGTCTCTCTCTGTCCCCCGTCTCTCTCTCACTCTCTTCTCCCTTTCTCTCTCTTTATCTATTTGAGGGAAAGGGAGAGACAGACACAGGGAACACAGAGACACACAGATAGACTGACAGACTGAAGCAAGGGACATATAGAAAGAAAGGCATAGTGACGAAGTGAAAAGAGACACAGAGACAGAGAAAAAGATTGAGAAAGAGAAACAGAGAAAGAGATGGAGAGAGAGAGAGAGAGAGAGAGAGAGAGAGAGAGAGAGAGAGAGGACAAAAAAGACAAAATCTTTATTATCGAGGGTAATAGATAAGCGAGTAACATGCTTTTTTTTTTTACATCCAGCCCTCGCCCTGAAGAGGGAATAAAGCTAAAAAAGCGAAAATGAGAAAGAAGAGAGAGAGAGAGAGAGAGAGAGAGAGAGAGAGAGAGAGAGAGAGAGAGAGAGAGTTAGTGAGACAGACAGACAGAGAGACAGACAGACAGACAGAGCACGGAAGCACAAGAGCAGAAAGTAAGCCACCATTATCTCCCAATCAGACGTGACGTTGACAAGTTATTGAACAGAGATGAGAATTCCCACCATGCCAATGGGAAAACCCGCCCCAGCAAATCCACACAGGACCCTTGAATCCGAAGATCAACACAGCGCTTCACAGCACAAAACAACACTCGTCAAGCGTTGGTATCATTCGCATCATCCGTGTTCTTCCAGGCTTTGACAGGAATGCTTAACCTCCGTTGGGATGCATTCCTGATTTCCTGTCTGCTTCCTGTAGAGTGTGTGGAGGAGGGGGGTAGAGGAGGTGCAGGGTAATGTGTGTGTGTGTGTGTGTGTGTGTGTGTGTGTGTGTGTGTGTGTGTGTGTGTGTGTGTGTTGGGGCTCATGTACGTTTGTGTGTATTTGACTGTGCTTTCATAATTATCTGTGAAACTGCATGTTTGGGGCATATATGTTATGCATGTGTGGGTGTATGTGTGAATGTGTGTCTTCATGTTTTACATTTATTTGCTTATTTATCATCATTGTAGTCTTATTTATTCATTTATTATTATTATTACTACTACCTTTTTATATTATAATTATTTATGTATTTATTTGTTTATTTTTTTTACTTATTTATGTACGCTTATCTATTATTTATTTTTCTTTATTTTTCTTTTTTCTTTTTTTTTCTCAAGACCTGACTAAGCGCATTGGGTTACGCTGCTGTCAGGCATCTGCTTGGCAGATGTGGTATAGCGTATATGGATTTGTCCGAACGTTGTGACGCCTCCTTGAGCTACTGAAACTGAAACTAAAACTGTCTGCTTCACCGATGTCTGCAGGATTGCTGTGAAGGGGAAGGGGGTGGGATGAGGAAGGGGTGGTATGAGGAGAGGGAGGGGGGGGGGGGGGCGTAATTTCTTGAATCCCTGTGTGGAGTCTAATACAAAAGGAGACAAAGTTCTGAAAGTTTCTAAGGATGCTGTGAGTCTAGGAGTGTGTCGGGGTGTTTGGTTTATACCCCTGTATAGTGTTCTCTCCCCGCTCCCCCCCCCCCGCCCCCCCCCCCCTCCCCCCACCCCCGTAGGCACGTCCAAGTTTGAAAAAATCGTATTTTTCAAGACTGAGAGAGAAAGGTGGCCATCCTTATGACTTTGTGTTTTCGTGTTCAAATACCAGTTACGATATATTTCCTTTCTTATTTTGATTCCCCCCAAAAGGATTTTTTTAATTTTTTAGAACAATGGAAAGAAGTATCTAATACACTCCCTATTCGTGAAAGACGTAAATGTTGATTTTTGTTGGAAACCATCCCATTCTAGATTTCTACCTAATGACCAAGCTGACAGAACAGCAAAAAGAGAAGCAAAACATTTTACAGGTGGTAAAAAAGTATACTGCTCGTTGTCATATAACGAAATGTGTAATATACCACAAAGACTTTTTAGAATAAGTGCTTCTATTCAGTTATTTCTCAGACTTTCATCCGATTCGCAGACTGGTTTTAGGTTTAATTTTCAGACTATTTTCCAGTTCATTAATGCCCTAATATAAAGTGCATTTGTTTAAGTGATCTGACAGTTAAGCATACAAATTTGACAGTTTATGAAGCTTTACCTGCACGAAAGTGCGTCATAACAAGGCAATAGCAACGTTGATGTTTGTTTGACTTTTTACATTCATTATTGTTGCTAGACCTCAGAAACCTCACCAATTCTCCTTCTTCCAAGTTTGAAAAGAAATTTCTGTTCGCGGTCGTTTGCAGATCCCCTGTTGAAGTTAGTCAAAAGTTTTGAATATCAACTTTCAGACTTTTGCATTGGTGCAGTCACAAACATTATCATACATATGTTGTTGTTTTTCATGCACAAAAAGTTACTCTGCTTTCTGGTTGTGGAATATTGGACTTTCCTGCAGCTTATTCGTTCTGTCATTTCTTTTAAAATTTACAAATCAGTTCATGCGTATCTCTCTCAAGTCCTTTGAGAGGCTTGTGAGACTGTTTTGTTGTGAAACCCATGTCTTAATATTGTGATGACTGGGAAGAACACTTAGTACCCTTCCTGCAATATAATTTGGCAGTGGTACCTCGTTTGGGAACATTTTGTGTCGCATGTGCTTTATTGCAGCTATATTTGTGGTAATGTACAACGATGCACAGTCGATGTCTGGTAATGGTGTTCTTTGTGCCTTCGTTATTATCCTTCAAACGTGGGGTGCGGACAGTTTTGTTTTCAACATGACTTGAGCCCTGATTTGGCGTGCACGGCTGACTGGGCGATAAAGACATGAACATGAACATCTACTATCCCTCCCAATGTATAAATACACAAGCAGACCTTAATATCCAGCCCCTCTTTCGCTGCCCACTCCCCTACCCTTCCCCCTCCCTCTCCCCCCTAATCTCTCTCCTGTCCGGTGCAAAGCTTTGAAGGCGGAGTGCACATGTAGGTTCCCTGGCTGCGGGCTGTGGGGCAGAAGAAAGGTGTCAGAGACAGAAAGACCTCCGCTGATGTAGTGCCAGAACTCAGCAGACTGCTGGAGCAGAAGACATGGGACGACTCTCTTTCACGCTCAGCACACCAACCTAGCTGTCAGGATGCGGAGGTGGAGGAGGAGGGTGGTGGGGAGGGAGGGGGCAGTGCAATGGCGTAAAGAAGGGAAGCGTGAACATCCATTTTTTTATGTCTGGTTTTGTGGGTTTCTGCAGCAGCCATCAGAGAACTTGCACAGGATTCCACGTCCAGGAATGATCAGTTCTTTGTGCCTGAGTGACGATGTATGTCTCTTTGTCTCTTTCTGTACGACGGTTTAAGTGATGGGAAGGGAGGCTGACAGACAGAAAAGAGGGAGGAGGTTGGGAGAGGAGAGGAGGAGAGAAAGAGCCAGTCAGTGACCAAGCGATTGAGAGATGCGGATATGGACACGGATACGGACACTTATTTTCATTTGTGGGTCATTGTCCCTCGTGAAGTGATGCATATAACAATTCTCTATTTGCATGCAATCAGTTCGCACTCAGTCATGTCTTAATGATGAAATGTATTCAAATGTTTAAAGACAAAAGACCACAACGCAATGTAAAACGCTTTGTAGATAAGATATTGACAAAGTTCCTTTTGTTCATGTGTAGTGAGAGAGAGACGGAGAGAGAGGCAGGCAGGTAGGTCGAGAAGTTGAAGTTGATTGAAATGAGACAATTATTGTGACTGAACAAAGACTGCAGGTGAACGATGATTGTGACTGGACAGTGAATGTTACTGGACAATGATTGTAACCGGATAATGTTACTGACAATTATCGTAAGTGGACAGTGAATGCGATTGGACAACGATTGTAAATGGACAATGATTGTTCATTGGATCATGAATTTAACTGGACAATAATTGTTTTAGACGACGATTGTAACTGGACAACGATCGTAACTGGATACACAAAAATACTCTTCCATTTCTTTTCCCCTCTCCTTGGTGGTCACCAAAGTTTCATAGCAGGTAAACTGGATTTCATGCGATATATACTGACGATTACAGTCGAAATGTAGAAACTTCAAACACGGCACATAATTGTCCCATGGCCTGATATGAGGTTCTGTCCCTAGAGATTGTATTCTCGGACATTAGTGAGATTCTGTCCCGTCACCTGATGCGAGATTATGTCCTCTGGGCTGATGCGCACTGTTGGCCTTCACTCCCTCGCTTTTATTATGATGGATGTGTGTGACAGGTTTCCATGGCTGCCTGGGTTGTGTCCCTGTCTGTTGAGCACCGTTACCATTTATTTTGAAATTGACGACAGGAAATAAGTTCCTAAAAGCTCTCTCTATCCCTCTCTGTGTCTGTACCTCTGAATGATAATAATAATAATAATAATAATAATAATAATAATAATAATAAACAACCTCACCGAGACCTCTCTACCCTCTACTATCCCCCACCCCGACCCCCGCAATCAATTCATCACGATGCAAGGTCTGGTGCTCAATCATCTGCACAATTTCAGCGACATTGCTCCCACGCTACTCATTCCGAGTCCCCCTACACACCAGAGGAGATTCTGTACTGCTGCTAAGTGCCTTCAGTAGTGTTCAGTAGCCGAGTGCTTGTTCTGATTCAACACACACACACACACACACACACACACACACACACACACACACACACACACACTCACATTGCATATATCGATCTGACCCTGCACATAACACATCATCTGAATGTAATGCGTGCATCAGGAATTGCATCGCGTACGGTCAGTATTAACATTAAGATCATAATTATTTCAATCTACAGTGTGCTTTTGAATATTTGCTCCTACAGCTTCAGTAGCACAGCAGATTGATAAGGGCGCAATCCTATTATAGTCAACACGTTACAAGCCATACCAAAGAATAACACATATAGAACGTAAATTTGGGACAATATTATGTTTCGCGAATCATTGCACTCAGCCATTGAATTGCAGAGTTTTCACTGCATATCTTTATTATTGAATAACAAAAGAAAGGAAACTGAGCTGATGTGGAAACAAAATTATGATAAGAACACAACCCTAATGCTTACTGGATAAATAAAAACAAAAAAAACACTTTTATTCATTACCACTATCACCACTACCACCACCAATAAACTACAGCACTATGAAAGAGGATACTGACAATTAGTCACACATCTTCTTGACATTTTGGTGATACTGTCTTTAAATCTGGTACTGGACGCCACCAGGCCAGGCATGAACCAGGAGATAACGGCATGACCAGAAAGATGCCCTCCCACAAAACGCAATCACAGAAGCCCCATTGCCACAAGACATACAAGCCACAAATGCACTCAAGTGTCGCTTCACTTTCCCCTGTCCACAAACAGCACATAGCACCAAGGGAGAAAATGATGCGGAGAATAAACCCGCACGAGAGATTCTCTGCTCTGGTTTGAAACGCGCTGTTTGTCTTCGGTTGCGTGCCATTCACTTCTGACGTGGGGATGGCGACTTGGGTGATTCCATTATAACTCTGTCTTCCTCCTCTCTTGGGAACTTTTCTCTGCTGGCCTGAAAGCCAGGGGACTTGTTAGGAGAAAAAAAAAAACCTTGATAAGGAGAATCTGAATGTCCCCACTGTCCATCCCTTTCCTTCTCCCTCGGGCTCCCTGTCTCTTGCTGATTCTATTTCTAGGTCCACTGTATTTAGCATTTACGGAATATGATTTCATTTTTCAGTAATACTGGAGGTCACGGCAGTAAAGTCAATTTAAAGTTTTCATTTTATTGTGATATTTCAATGAATATGCTTGCTTCGTCAAATCACAATAATGGTGAATAATTTCTTTGGTTTTTAGTGTGCTTGTTCAGTTTGCTTCTCCCTCATCCTCATCATCATTGTTATTGTCATCAACATCAACATTGTCACAGATAGATATATAATTTGAGATTCTGTCCCTTGACATGATATGAGATTCTGTCCCCTGGCATGATAGGAGATTCTGGCCCTGACCAGAGGTGAGATTGTTTCCCCTGGCTCGATGTGAGATAATGTCCCTTGGCCTGGTACACACTGCTCGCCTTCATCGCTTGCTCTTTATGATGGATGTGTGTGACAGGTTTCCACAACTACCTGGGCTGTGTCCTGTTTGTTGTGCACTGCTACTGTTTGTTGTGAATTTGACAATAGAAAAAAAAAGAAAAAAAAAAGAAACTCACTATTCCTTCATCAGCACATCTCTGTCTCTATGTCTCGCGTTCTTTTCTCACCACTGTTACAACCTACCTAAATCAGATTTATGTAGCTTATTCTGGCTTGGTGATGAAGAACGGGATAATTATTCGTAACAGCCACCATGACAGAGTATAACATCAACGGCAAGTAGACTGAACCAGCATTACTTATAACACACTGGGATGTCTTATATCCATATTGCTCCTTTTTAGTTAAGTCATGTTTAATGGTTTTGTGTTGAGTGCTTGTCTACGTTTGTTTTGCCACACCTGATGTAATTTTTCTTGACGAGATGACAAAGTTATCTTATCCTGTCTTGTCTTGCCTTGTCTTGTCTTTTCTTGTCTTGTCTTGTCTTGTAAATGATGCACTGAGTGACGGGGAAATGCATCAGTCGAAGCTGGCCTTTATGTCACTCTGACACTCAGTCACCAACTTAAAATGACAGAGGCGAACAAAATGATAATAGAATACACAAAATTTCATACGAATCTACTTTTCACCGAAAACGGCAGGACCCATTTTGGAATCTGGGAATGTCTCTCTGTATAACGTCTACATTAAGATATTCCTGTGTGCATATTTTCAGTAACATTCAAATATTTCTGTTTATATATTCCACGGAACGTTAAAATGTTCCTGTCTCTTGTTGTTTTTTTGTTTTTTTGTTTTGTTTTTCCTTTTTCCCATGCAAACAGAAATACAAGTGATTATCTATCTATCTGGCTATCTATGATATTGTTTATTATTTTTGCAATCCGTTTTTAGTGACGACTACTGCAAGATTTACTTTCATCTATGTATCAACAACTACAACAACAACAAAAAAAGTCAATAGCTATTGCTTTTACACTTACACTTACAGCCAAAAACATAAAAAGAAAACTGAAAACTGTGACCACCGCCAACTACAAATGTGGTCATACACAAATACATACTGACAACTACACGTTTCCCTTACATTCTGGCGATCATATCATTTTCTCTGGTATTGGACGTCACGAGGCGAAGCAGTGAGGCAGTGACTCTGGAGATAACGGCATGACCAGAAAGATGCCCTCCCACAAAACGCAATCACAGAAGCCCCATTGCCACAAGACATACAAGCCACAAATGCACTCAAGTGTCGCTTCACTTTCCCCTGTCCACAAACAGCACATAGCACCAAGGGAGAAAATGATGCGGAGAATAAACCCGCACGAGAGATTCTCTGCTCTGGTTTGAAACGCGCTGTTTGTCTTCGGTTGCGTGCCATTCACTTCTGACGTAGGGATGGCGACTTGGGTGATTCCATTATAACTATGTCTTCCTCCTCTCTTGGGAACTTTTTTTCTGCTGGCCTGAAAGTCGGGAAGCTTCTTGAGCATCAAAAACTTAGATAAGGGACAATTAAGTGTGTCACACTCTCGGCCCCGTCTCTCTATGTATCTCCTTCTTTCTGTCTATGTGTGACTTCCCACTTCCTTCTCTATCTGTGTGTGTGTGTGTGTGTGTGTGTGTGTGTGTGTGTGTGTGTGTGTGTGTGTGTTCTCTCTGCGTGGCTACTTTTTTTCTGCATCAAAACGTTTGGTCTCAGTGTCACTTCTTGTCCTCTCAGTGTTACTACTTGTTCTCTCTGCGTCACTACTTGTTCTCTCAGCATCACTACTTGTTCTCTCAGCATCACTACTTGTCCTCTCAGCGTCAGTACTTGTTATCTCAGCCGTCACTACTTGTTCTCTCAGCGTCACTACTTGTTCTCACAGCATCACTACTTGTTCTCTCAGCGTTACTACTTGTTCTCACAGCATCACTACTTGTTCTCTCAGCGTCACTTATTTTTCTCTCAGCATCACTACTTGTTCTCTCAGCATCACTACTTGTCCTCTCAGCGTCACTACTTGTTCTCTCAGCGTCACTACTTGTCCTCTCAGTGTCACTACTTGTTCTCTCAGCGTTACTACTTGTTCTCACAGCATCACTACTTGTTCTCTCAGCGTCACTTATTTTTCTCTCAGCATCACTACTTGTTCTCTCAGCATCACTACTTGTTCTCTCAGCATCACTACTTGTCCTCTCAGCGTTGCTACTTGTTCTCTCTGCGTCACTACTTGTTCTTTCTGCGTCACTACTTGTTCTCACAGCATCACTACTTGTTCTCTCAGCATCACTACTTGTTCTCACAGCATCACTACTTGTTCTCTCAGCGTCACTACTTGTTCTCTCAGCCGTCACTACTTGTTCTCTCTGCTTCACTTACTTTATTACAACTGAGCTCAGCACATTGCCTCTTTCTATTCCTCTTTGGTATCTTCTTTTTCAATTAACCGGTTACTACGTCGATTTTCAATTAGCTTTGCTTAATTAAGCCGCAATAAAATCAATTTGTTTGACTGCAGAGATGATCCACCCTGAAATCCGTGATATGTCATATTAAATGATCGAAAATTCAGTGGGAGGGAATCCATTGAACACAACACATTCACCTATTTTGTCGTTAATCTGTGTTTGAAAGCTTCTACACAGAGAACTCTCTTCATGCACCGATGTATTTGCAGTGAACGATTGGCGATTAGTATTCAGCAGGCAATCTTTCCCTCCACAAACAGTTGTCAGCGAAAAAAGCAGAAGCGATGAATTCACAATCAGTCCCGCCTCCGCCTCTCTCGGGGCTGCAATTCAGAGCCATTGACACGGACCAGTGAGAGCAGCGAGAGAGATTAGATGCACACCCTCTTGCCCGCATCCAGCCATTACCCCGCTTTGATGAAATCGATTTTTTTCAGTGTTCGTCCTCTTCCCTATGTGTGTGTGTGTGTGTGTGTGTGTGTGTGTGTGTGTGTGTGTGTGTGTGTGTGAGAGAGAGGAGAGAGAGAGAGAGAGTGAAGAGAGGAGGGTGGGGACTTGGGGAAAACTTTACTTCATTCCACATTCTATTCCATACAACAAAACTGATGGACTGCACCTCATGACCACACCGACACAAAACACCTCTATAATTTGCCGCCCTGTTGGCCAAAGCATGAAGTACAGGCAATAAGCTTATGTGATTTGTTTGTGGTGGGGTGAGGGTGTGTGGGGGCTAGAATATTGTTGACCGTTGCTTGTGTAGTTTGTGTGTGTGTGTGTGTGTGTGTGCGCGGCGCGCGCGTCTGCGTGAGTGCATTTGCACGATTGAGTGTGCGTACATGTGTTTGTGCACGTGGGTTCACTGAGCACTGAGTGTGTTTTATTTCACTCAGTTGTCTTCTACGTAAATTTTACGTAATAATATGTTAATGTATTCATTCATTTGTGTGGGCTTTTTTCGGTTATTCTTTCGATGTTCCACGCAAAATTAAGCTGGGCTCTTAAGATCTGACGAACGTTGGTTGGGTTCATGTGAAAGATCAGGAATCTTTTATTTTTACAGCAGTTGTGTTGCAGTATATAAGGATCCTCGAAAGTGAAAATGGAACTCCGAACTTGATGGCTCAGAATAAGTTACAATTAAATGCAGACAAAACCACAGCAATGCTCACCGGAACCAAACCAAAAAAAAAAAAAAAAAAAAAAAATTTCTGTCACAACTGGCTCGTTCAAATTTGACAATACATCCGTCCCTCTTTCCAACTCAGTCAAGAACCTCAGTTGTGCTTGACAACTCCCTGTCCATACAACAACAAAATATCAGTCGGATCTGTCAGTGATGCGACTGTTAGAAAATGAGGATCAGTTCTGTTTGGAAATATCTGTCCACCGACGCAACGTCTACACTGGTTCTTTCTCTCTTTCTCTCTCCACTGTCCGAGCTGCTCAAAGCAATTAACAGAACTCACAGATTCAATGTGTCAAGATATATTTTTCATGCTATGAACAGAAGGAGAAAACTGAAAATTTAGAATGTCAGAAATAATGTTATTATGCTGTTTTTCGCTTCACCGTAACTATGGTTTGATGTTCCTTTGCTCATGGTGAAAGACATCGTATTGTGATAAGATTACTTTCGTGTTATTTGTCATTTGACAGCTTTAGTCCATCTCATTGTTTTACGTATTGTCCAGTGTATAACTTTGTATGTCAACGCCTCAAAATACCGGGTGCGCGTGACGAACTTTTGTTTTGACCCCTCACCGACCCCAGTCCTTTTGTATTGTGGCCCAAGGCCGATGTACATTAACTCTCTCCATACGAACGGCGAAAGAGACGACGTTAACAACGTTTCTCCCCAATTACCACCATCAAAATTATACAGGCGGAAGGCTCTTATACTGAAGAGGTGAATCTTGACAAAGAATACCACAATTCTGACGACGGAAGCTAAAGGTTGGATCATTGAGACACCCACTGGATATCCGAGGGGTCTGTGTAGAGGAGAAGAGAGGACTGGCCGTACTGAGTGAGTTAAAACAGTTCTGAATTTTTAGTTCAGAGTTCTCATTCTTTCTCTCGCTCGTTGATCGTTTATTTTTGATAGTCTGTTCATCTAAGATGATGATGTTAGACTGACTCTCTCTCTCTCTCTCGCCTCGACTACTGTAACGCTCTGTTGTCTGGTTTACCTGCTTTATTCATTCACTCCCTTCAGCACACACAACACTGTGAAAGAAAAGATCTCAGCACACAACTTTTCTCCTGGAATCTTACATTGGTTCCCTGCCTCACACTGAATAAAGTACAAGATCAGCACTCTATATAGTATATGTGTAAACAGGTCTGTCCCTCCCTGATTCAGTGAATGCCTGCACCACTACACCCAGTCTCGATGTCTACTTTCAGCTTCAGATCCGCTCTGTTTCCGCATCAGTTGCCGCTCTTTCTCTGCCCCTGAGCCGGGTTGCATGAGGTGATCTTTGCATAGCTAAGTTTGCTTAGAGTTAAGAATGTTCCTAAGTATATGGAATTCACCGAAGAGTTAGGAACATTCTTAACGTTGAGCAGACTTAGACCGGCTACATTCGATCATGCAGTCAATCCATTGGACCTTACACATGGTTAGCTCCCTCTATCGTTTCGTCAAATCTCAAGGCTCAGCTCTATCAGATTTAGTCTTAAAACTTACCTATTTCCAAAATAGCTCTCCCCTCCCTCCCTCTTTCTGGTCTACGGTTTCTCTAGCATTCTATTCACATATGTTTGTTTTTTTGTCTCACGTGTGTGTTCCAATACAACGTGAGTGTATGTTATAGCTATGTGTCAACTTTGTCTGTGTGTTTGTGTGAATGTTTACATGTAAGTGTACGTGTTTGTGCATGTGTGTGTGTCTGTGGTACACTTTAATAAATCAGTTTTCTTTAGAAATACTCTGTCGAGTGACACCAATTCTGGCTCAAAAATAGGTAAAAATTTTGTTATGTCCACACATTTTACTTATAATGACAGACCACTTCTGGAAATGGCACACACATGATAAGAAGCCAACAGCGTTTCCCAGGCATGCTACTGTTATAACTATTTCTATTCCTTATCCACAAACTGACTATTTTCATCTGACAGGCTGGCAAACTTTCATAGATTGAGTTGCCTTTATTTATTTGAAATTAATAAACAAATAGGCCAGGAGATCAAATGATTAACAAATTAGTGTGTGTGTGTGTGTGTGTGTGTGTGTGTGTGTGTGTGTGTGTGTGTGTGTGTGTGTGTGTGTGTGATCTGTAGACCATAATCAGTAATCAGTCAAATCAATCGAGTAAATCACACAATTCATGAATACCAAGTGGTCAACATGACAGTGTACATTGTACTGGCCAACTAAGTTCCACTGGCTTTGTCAGCAGTCAGGTCTGGATCTCTGAGCGCCCCCTCGCCCTCCCCCATCTCTGTCTGTCTGTCTCTCTGTGTCTATCTCTCTCTCACACACACACTCCTCTCTCTCTCTCTCTCTCTCTCTCTCTCTCTCTTTCTATCTCTCCCCCTCTCTCCCTCTCTCTAAACAGCAGTTGTCTGTCTCTTTGAGTGTATTTGATTGGTTGTATCTCCTTCATAAAGCAATAAATCCAAACTGAATTTTGTGAGTTGCAGAGAAGACGTCAGAGCTGGTCTGTTATCTGAATTTGAGCTTGATCAGTTAGGAACTGTGGATATGCATCTCTGTATGTGACAGACAGACAGACAGAACAAGCCCTATACCTTGACCTTAGCGGGAGATGTGTAAAATAATATGGATGGTGGTATATAAAACTGACAGTGGAAAGGAATGCGTCAAACGCAATACAATCATCCATATTATTGTCATACTCGTTAAGCCCCCCGTTTGAAAGCTTCCATACAGAAAGGCTCTACATCTCCTGGAGCCAAGCTGTAAGCACCCTATACTGATTTATTTGCACACAACGGAACGTTAAACGACTGGCCGTGAGTTGAGTTCTCAGCAGGTGATTCTTCCACCGACAAACACTTGTCAGTTAAAAAAAAAAAAAAAAAAAAAAAGCAAGCAGAAACGATGAATTCACAATCAGTCCCGCCTCCACCTCTCTCGGGCTGCAATTCAGAGCCATTGACACGGACCAGTGAGAGCAACGAGAGAGATTAGATGCACACCCTCTTGCCTGCATCCAGCCATTACCCCGCTTTGACGTCATCGATTTTTGTCCCCCATGCTTGCCATCTTCCCTGTGAGCCACCGGGGACCTGGCGTGCTGGACAGAGCGAGATGGACGTGCCGCCACAGGAGTGAGTGGTACTGATCTGGAGAGCTTGGGTGGGCGCAATAGCTCAATGGTTAAAGCGTTGGACTTTCAATCTGAGGGTCCCAGGTTCGAATCTTGGTGACGGTGCCCGGTGGGTAAAGGGTGGATATTTTTTTTTTCCGATATCCCACGTCAACATATGTGCAGACCCTACTAGTGCTTGAGCCCCTTCGTGTTTAAAGACCAAATACGCATGTTAAAGATCCTGTAATCCATGTCAGCGTTCAGTGGGTTATGAAAACAAGAACATACCCAGCTTGCTCACCCCCGAAACGGAGTATGGCTGCCTACATGGCGAGGTAAACAAACAAAACGATCATACACGTAGTATGATATATGCCTGTCTGAGTATGTGTGCGTGCCTGAAATCTGATTGAATGACACAGGAAACGAATGATGAGCGCCCAATGACAGCCGTCAGTCAGCTCTACCCAGGTGAGCAGCCTGTTGTGCAAATGACCCCGTGTTTGTAAAGCGCTTAGAGCTTGGTCTCCGACTGGGGATAGGCGTTATATGAGTATCCACATCATCATCATCTGCGGACTCCGATGAGTTGCGGAAAATGTATAGGAACATTTTGCTTGGCAGATTTAGTAGGAGGGGAATAAACACTCAGTGCTCAAACTGACGTTATGAAGATGGGTGTTATCTTGTGCCTTTTGTTTTCATTTTGCAAAAAAATGTTCAAGTATGACATATCCTTCTCAGAGAAATACGTAACAGCAGAAAAGAAATACAAAGCAGAGACAATACATGCAATGTGAGATACAGGGCAGAGACAATACATGCAATGTGAGATACAGGGCAGAGACAATACATGCAATGTGAAATACAAAGCAGAGACAATACATGCAATATGAAATATACAGGGCAGAGGGCAATACATGCAATATAAAAAATACAGGGCAGAGATAATACATGCAATATAAAAAATACGGGGCAGAGACAATACATGCAATATAAAAAAATACGGGGCAGAGACAATACATGTAATATGAAAAATACGGGGCAGAGACAATACATGCAATTTGAAATATAAGGGGCAGAGGGCAATACATGCAATATATAAAAAGTAAAGGGCAGAGGGCAATACTTGCAATATAGAATACACAGCAGAGACAATACATGCAATATGAAACACAAAGCAGAGACAATACATGCAATATGAAATGCAGAGACAATACATGCAATATGAAGTACAGAGACAATACATGCAATATGAAATGCAGAGACAATACATGCAATATGAAGTACAGAGACAATGCATGCAATATGAAATACAGAGACAATACATGCAATATGAAGTACAGAGACAATGCATGCAATATGAAATACAGAGACAATACATGCGATATGAAATACAGAGATAATGCATGCAATATGAAATGCAAAGCAGAGACAATACATGCAATATGAAATACAGAGCAGTGGCAATACATGCAATATGAAATAGAGACAATACATACAATATGAAGTACAGAGCAGAGACAATACATGCAATAAGAAATACAGAGACAATATATGAAATATGAAATACAGAGACAATACATGCAAAATGAAATACAGAGCAGAGACAATACATGCAATATGAGATACAGAGACAATATATGAAATATGAAATACAGAGACAATATATGCAATATAAAATACAGAGCAGAGTCGATACATGCAATATGAAATACAGAGACAATACATGCAAAATGAAATACACAGCAGAGACAATACATGCAAAGTGAAATACAGAGACAACGCATGCAATATGAAATACAGAGACAATACATGCAATATGAAATACACAGCAGAGACAATACATTCAAAGTGAAATACAGAGACAATACATGCAATGTGAAATACAGAGACAATACATGCAATATGAAATGCAGAGCAGAGACAATATATGCAGTATGAAATACAGAGACGATACATGCAAAATGAAATACAGAGCAGAGACAATACATGCAAAGTGAAATACAGAGACAATGCATGCAATATGAAATACACAGCAGAGACAATATATTCAAAGTGAAATACAGAGACAATACATGCAATGTGAAATACAGAGACAATACATGCAATATGAAATACAGAGCAGAGACAATACATGCAGTATGAAATACAGAGACGATACATGCAAAATGAAATACAGAGCAGAGACAATACATTCAAAGTGAAATACAGAGACAATACATGCAATATGAAATACAGAGACAATACATGCAATGTGAAATACAGAGCACAGACAATATATGCAATATGAAATACAGAGACAATACATGCAATAGTAAATACAAAGCAGAGACGATGCATGCAATATGAAATACACAGCAGAGACAATACATACAATATAACAGCTAAGGTAATGACAGCAGAGGGGAATGGCTTGAAGGCAGAAAGCAGGTGGATGTATGATAGTCCCATGTCAACAATAAAAAAAAAAAAAAAAAAAATGTCCAGTGTGTGAACACTGGTCAAGGAGGTCAGGATGGGCGACAAACACTGGTACTAAAACCTCTGACGGACAGAGATCAAAGCCTCGGAAATGCCAGAGAAGATCAGAACATGGGGGATTCATGAGGTAAAACATTGATGCAGAGAGCGGGAAGGCGTGAGACGGCTTTGATGCGTGGAAGAAGTGGATATTTTAGGGTGGAGAGAGAAACTAACAGAGAGAGCGAGAGACAGAGACAGAGACAGACAGAGACACAGCCACAGACAAAGACAAAGAGACAGAGAGATTTTGACGCTTTAATATCACTGGCAATCATGTCCTTGTGGCAGACAACAAAACACGATGAAACAAATAAACAAAAACAGAGGCAAACTGATCCTTAACTGATCAAGCTCAAATTCGGATAACGGACCAGCTCTGATGTCTTCTCTGAAGCATGCCTCTCTTAACTGAAGAAAACGTGAAGCATGCCTCTCTTAACTGAAGAAAACGTGAAGCATGCCTCTTTTAACTGAAGGAAACGTGAAGCATGCCTCTCTTAACTGAAGGAAACGTGAAGTATGCCTCTCTTAACTGAAGGAAACGTGAACCATGCCTCTCTTAACTGAAGGAAACGTGAAGCATGCCTCTCTTAACTGAAGGAAACGTGAAGTATGCCTCTCTTAACTGAAGGAAACGTGAAGCATGCCTCTCTTAACTGAAGGAAACGTGAAGCATGCCTCTCTTAACTGAAGGAAACGTTTCGTACCTTTTGTTCGAAACTTCTGAAGTAAATTTTGCCCACTGATTTTATTAACTCGTATTCCTCAAATGTAAAGAGGCTTCATAATATCGTTCTTTTGCAATATCGTTTTCAACACTCACACATCTGTTTCTTAAAATACCGTATGATTTACAAACCAACAAATGAAATGAAATTATGGTGCTTAGAGCATCGCCGACCACTAAGGCCATCTTAAGGCTATCGCCGCGTTAATAACTACTACAAGGGTAAAAAAAAAAAAAAAAAAAAAAACAGTTAAAACGAGTCACCAATTCAAACTTTCCACTCAAAGTTTAAAAAAAAAAAAAGCCATAGTTTAAAACCTTCAAATCTGGTTAAAAATGTTCACTTCTTTCAAGAGGTCCATCAGCGCCCACGTAGGGACATCACAAAACAAGGTCTTCAAAGAAACCGCCGTGTAATGTCTGTGTCTAACGTCATGCAGATCCCAACAGTCAAGGAGCACGTGTTTCACGGTGAGAGGCTCATCACAGGGAATACATCGAGGGGCCTCTTCCCCCTACAACCCAACAGAATATTGATTACGCTATAAAAAACAACAACAAACAAACAAACAAAAAGTAGGGCATTTAGAAAATGCAGACATATATGGCATAATGCAAACGTCTTTCAAGTACAAAGGTGAAGAAGAAAGAGGATAGGAAACAACACACACACACACACACACACACACACACACACACACACACACACACACAAGTATCAATGATTAAAACAACAACAACAATAACAACAAAAATCAGCAACAACAAAAAACCAAACGAATGGAGAACCAACCGGATCAAAAGAAAAAAAAAATGAGAGAGGTAGCTACGCTTTTTGGTGTAAGTGCAAAAGGAAAAAAAAAAAGAAACTAACGAAAAGACAATGCTGTGCACCGCTTGTACTGGTGCATTTGGAGTTGAAGAACGTACAGCAGCATGTCCAGAAACATACTGAGAACAGCTAGAAGGGAGAACTATGCAGAAATACGAGGGAAACGAACCCAACATTGTCACGGGTAATTTTGCGCAAAAAAACAAAACAAGGATATTACGTAATATAAGTCACGGGGAGAAGAAAGTAGCATTACGAAAAGAAAAACAACAACAACAACAAAAACTTTTTTTTTAAAATAATAATAATAAAAAAAGTGTGTGTGTGTGTGTGTCGGGGGGGGCGGGGGGGGGGGGGGGGGGGGGTGAGCGGGGGGAGGGGGGGAAAAAGAAAGAAAGAAAGGAGAAGAAAAGTGCTTTGATGCGTTTGTGTGTAAAGCAATCAAGCTTCCCTGGTGAAGCCCAACCCCCCCCCCCCCCCCCCGCCCCCCTACTTCCTTCTGTGTTCCCGGCTCAAGCCACAACGCTCACAGAAAACGAGCTCATCCCTTTTGCACGCAATCGCCGGGAGTGGTGACGTCAGTCCTGCAACAAGAGTTGTCTCCAGTGCGTCAGTGGCCAAGGAAGGTGGATCCCCGATAGCTCTGCGCGCAGTCCAGTGCAGCCCTGTTAGTTGATGTGTCGTGTGGGGTTTCTGTGCCAGAAGTGATCAATTTGCTGTTGACTTTGGCTGTTGCGCGTGAACTAATTAGAACAATGATAGCATCAGCGCTTCGTTTTACAACTTTTCTTTGTCCCCCCCCCCCCCTTTATTTTCCCTTTGCATTTCCTCCGTGTGGAGAACAATACATGCGCATACAACTTCAAGAATATGCGCTATAGCAAGAAGTCTTAATAAAATAAAATAAATACCCCCCCCCCCCCCCCACACACTTCTCTCTTAAATTTCACTTGGTTATTTGATTTGATGACATACTGGTTGCGCTCCATTAATGTGTGTGTGTGTGTGTGTGTGTGTGTGTGTGTGTGTGTGTGTGTGTGTGTGTGTGTGGGCGCGCGCGCGCGCGCGTGTGTATGTGTGTGTGCGTGTGTGTGTATGTATGTGTGTGTGCGTGTGTGCGCGCGCGTATGTGTGTGCGTGCGTGCGTGCTTGTGTTTGTGGTGTGTAGAGCATGGGAAGTGCGTGTATTTATGCTTATTTTAATGTGTCATGACCGTGTGTGGAGGTCATTAATCTTCGTGCA
>NC_134881.1:39558409-39578409 GCF_041734735.1 Babylonia areolata | reverse complement strand
CGAAAGTGTGTCTTCACAAGTGACTGAAAACGTTGATGTTTTTGACTTTTTGCATTCATTATCAGTTTTTTCGCTTGTCAGTTTAACGACTTCTCTTTTACGAAGTCCTTTAAGTAATTTCCTGTAATTGTATTTAGATTTTTTTTCTTCTTGTTTTTTTCAAATTTCACCCACATTTCACCCTCATTTGCCCAGTTTCCTCCAACCCTCCATTCATTCACATCTCCCACCCCTTCTAACCGATAATACCCAAATGTATTCATAAATGCTTTAACAAAATGTCTTCAATCACCGATATGTGTGACGGGACATTAAACAAAATTCCTCCTCCCACAGAAGGCACTGCTCTCTTCCTGTACCCAGATTACCCACATGGATGTATAAGCAGTTATCAAAAAAGAAAAAAAAAGGGTGGCTACTGCTTGATACGCGGTGTGTATACAGTAAACAGAAGGACAAATGGGTGGCCATGTATGTGCACTTAACAGAAGGAAAGATTATGATAATGTGGTTATCTATATAGCACCTATCCTCGGTCGGAGACCAAGCTCTTCACTCTCTGCAGACACGGGGTCATTTGCACAACAGCTTGCATACTTGGGTAGAGCCGACGTGACAGCTGCCATTGGGTGCTCATCATTCGTTTCCTTCTTTTTTCTTCTTCTTTTTTTTTTTTTTTTTTGTCCCTTACACAGAAGGTTAAAATTATCAACGAAGAAGCGTGAATCACAAATTTTATGATTTTTTAAGGACAAATAAACAGAAAAAAACAACTACTAAACGAACAAACAAACAAAAAAACAAAAACAAAAACAAACAAACAAACAACAAACACGCAAGCAAAACCAGAAAACAAAACAGGCTAGCAAACAAAAATAGCATTCAAGTAACACATTTCACAAGTTTCATTACACTGAGGCACACTTTGCTTTAAGTCAAAATAACAGAAAGAAAATTATGTCATCATGTGTATTGACGCTGAAAAAAAAAAAACACCAAAAAACTTACACACACACACACACACACACATATATATATATATATATATATATATATATACAAACAAATAATGTATAAAACCGCCGTAAATGAAACTTTTCAGTCCATTTCATTTTTAGATCAAATTATGGGACCTGTTAGACAAGGAGTAATGAATCACCAAGCAAAATTTGTCCAATCAGAAGCGAACCAGCAAGAATCAATTGAATATCACCACTGATAATTATATTGATAATAATAGAGCAAAATCAGTACTAGTAAATGCTGGTAACATTATTGCATAAATGACATTTCATTACACCATTGTGAACAGAAAAGCTACAGATAAATTGACTGGCATTTTTCACTTATGTTGTACATTTTGTGTGTGTGTGTGTTGTTGTAAAGTGTTCATAATAGAACCAGTCAGCCAGAAGCCTATGATATATTATATTCTTTATAGCAATATATTTTTTTTCTGTTTCATACTTAGATTTAAGATAATTGATAAAACTGCATCCATTTGGGAGCACTTGGTTTAGCTTAAACTTGAACAGAAAAAAATTGCAAGGAGTAAAATATAGTCAAGCACTCTGTTGGATTTAACATGCTTGTCATAGCCAAACAAAATCAAGAACATGCTGAAAGATAATTCTGAATTACTAACAAAGCAATCATTTAAAGTTGTTTGGATGTTTTCCCAAAAGAGACAAACAAATAATTACCTGTTGTCTCCCTGTACACTTTTAAAATTTTGAATTCAAAATTATTATTAAAAAGAAGAGCTACACCACTCGAATTGGAACTGTAGGAGGCAAAGAAACATTTATAGCCCCACTCAGCTCTAATGCAATATTCCAACTTTGGATCAAAGTTGGTATCTTGCAGTAGGTAAATTCAAAGTTTTTTGTTTTTAAAGAAACGAAATTGGTCTCTTCTTTTTTTTCTGAGCTGGCAAGGCCTTGACAGTTTTCAGTATGTTATAGTTTTGCTTGTTTTCATTTATCGAATATGACATTGGACTCAATCTTTTCAACCCCTTACATTGATATTTACTACACCAACACAAAAGTAAAGAAAAAAAGAAAAAAAAAAAGATGTGAAATGATATCATTGTTTCCTCAAACCAACCACCACTCATTCGTTTCCTTTGCCATTTAATCAGGTTTCAGTCACACACACATATATTCATACAGACATGTGACATTTTACGTGTTTGACCATTTTTGTTTAGTTACCCCGCCATATACGCAGCCATACTCCGTTTTCCCCTAGGGATGTGCATGCTGGGTATGTTCTTGTTTCCATAACCTACCGGATGCTGACATGGATTACAGGATCTTCAACGTGCGTATTTGATCTTCTGCGTGTGTATACGCACGAAGGGGTTCAGGCACTAACAGGATTGCACAGGCGTTGACCTTGGAGATCGAAAAAATCACCACCCTCTACCCACCAGGCGCCGTTGTCGAGATTCAAACCTGGGACCCTCAGGTTGAAAGTCCAACGCTTTAACCACTCCGCTATTGCGCCCATCAAGATGGGCGGCTACCGTTTGGCAGGCGATGTATGTGCAGTTAACAGAAGGAAAGATGGGCGGCTACTGTTTGGCAGGCGATGTATGTGCAGTTAACAGAAGGAAATATTGGTGGCTACTGTTTGGCAGGCGATCTTTCCCTCCACCAACTCCTGTCGGTGAAAAAGGAGAGGCGATGAATTTGCAATCTATCACACTTCTCTCTCTCTGGCTGCAATTCGGAACCATTGACACGGAGCAGGGAGAGCGGCCAGAGAGATTAGCTTCCCTCTCTCCCGTGCCTGCATCCCGCCATTACCCACACTTTGATGTCATCGATTTTTCAAGACTGGCAATCTCCCCTGTGAGCCACTGGAAGGGAGCGGGGGATGGCCACAACGAGATGGACGTGCAGTGGCAAGAATTGCACGAATCGTCAGATTTGCCATCTCTGCTAGCTGTGCAGTTTGGGGGGAAACCGGAGTAAATAACAGGCCAGAAATATACGCTCACGTTTTACTGACGTTTCCACCATTTCCTCGTGTATCATACAGACTTTAAACTAGTTTTCCTGCATGGCAATATTTATGCGTGGCATATGTTTTGCGGTTTGTTTTCTTTCCCCGCTGACGCTGTGGTTTTCAGGACCGGGTTCACCTTCTAATGTTGCTCAGACAATGTTGCAACTAACATCATGTTGATGATATACAGATGGTCGCTTTTTGTTTTTCGATATACTTCAGGTCTGAGATGATTGTTTATTGTGACTTCCATGATCTCGTTTATGCCTATGCCATAATGAAAATAATAGCATGGTATTTTGAGGCGATCTCCTAGTTGTGTGCCTAAACGTTTACTGACAAGAGAAAGGCCAAATTCCTGATATAGGATAAATCGTTCATTTTCTCCTATTATTTGGCATTCGCGGTCTGCAACTGTTGAACTGTTTCTGACTGTGAGTTGCTAAATAAGTAT
The DNA here is from genome assembly GCF_041734735.1 of Babylonia areolata. NCBI lineage: Eukaryota > Metazoa > Mollusca > Gastropoda > Neogastropoda > Buccinidae > Babylonia > Babylonia areolata. The sequence continues at coordinate 39,574,940 of NC_134881.1, read as the reverse complement.
AACAGTGTTTTTTTCTGTTATTTAGGCAGTCATACTCTGCTTCCGGAGACAGGATTGGTGTGTTCGTGTTTCCACAGCCCACGGAACGCTGACAAAGATGACCAATTCTTTAGCATGCGTGTTTGATCTTCTGCGTATATTTACACAGACAGGCGTTCTGACATTGGCAGGGTCAGAACACCTGTTGAACTTGGAGACAGGAAATCTTTCCACCCCTGAACACAGGAAAGCTCTCCCCCTAAGAGACAGGAAAACTCTCTCCCCCCCTTAGAAGACGGGAAAACTCTCTACCCTTGGAGACAGGAAAATCCCCCCCCCCTCCAAGAAGACAAGAAAACCCTCCACCCTAGAGACAGGAAAGCACCTAAGAGACATGAAACTCTCCCCATAGAAGACAGGAAAACTTTCTACACTGGACACTGGACACAGAACCCCCCTTCCCCCCCCCCCCCCCCCCAACCTCCCTAAGAGACAGGAAAACTTTCAGGAAAAAAATTCTCTTTTCACTCTTCTCGACTTGTCAGCCGCCTTTGACACGATAGACCATTCAATCCTTCTTTCCCGTCTTCATTTTACATTTGGCGTCAACGGCACTGTTCTCAACTGGTTCAAATCTTATCTCACTGATCGATTCCAGTCTGTCATCGTCGATAATTTCCAGTCTGAACCTGTTAAAATCAAACACAGGGATCTGTTTTAGGCCCAGTTCTCTTCACACTGTACACTGTTCCTCTTGCTGAAATTATCAACCACAATGTTAGTCATCATTCCTATGCTGATGACACTCAACTGCAGAAGAGTGATACCCCTGAAAAATTGTCCTCGCTCTTGCAAGAAACTGAATTCTTCCTGGACATTCAAAACTGGATGACTCTAAATAAGTTACAAAACAATGCAGACAAAACCGAAGCAATGATCATAGGAACTAAACAAACACTCTCTTCCATCACAGCTGACAAAATCAAACTTGGCAGTACATCCATCCCTCTTTTCAGCTCAGTCAGGAACCTCGGCGTTGTCCTTGACAACACACTGTCCATGCAAATATTTATCAGTCAGACATGTCAATCCTGCTACTGTCAATTGCGACGCATCAATTCCATTCGGAAATATCTGTCCACCGACGCAACATCTAGACATGTCGTTTCTCTCATTCTCTCTCGCCTTGACTACTGTAACGCATTGTTTGTCTGGTTTGCCTGCTTCATCCGTTCAGTCCCTTCAGCGCATACAAAACTCTGCTGCCCGACTCGTCTTCAGAAAGAAAAGATCTGAGCACATCACTCCTATTTTGCAACATCTCCATTGGCTCCCTGTCTCACGCAGATTAAAGTATACCCAGATTCAAACACTCCACTGTTGGACGCCGTTCTTTTTCTGTCTCTGGACCTTGTATTTGGAACGAACTTCCTCTTTCGCTTCGTCAGGTCTCCGCACTCAGCTCTTTCAAGTTTGGCCTTAAAACCAACCCACTCACAAGATAGCCTCCCTCCCCTACCTCTTCCTTGTCTTCAGTTTGTTCAGGTTTAGAGTTATGCATACGTGTGAATGACTGGTGTGAAAGCACTTAGATTTGTCTCTGCACAAGATTCAGTGCTATACAAATACCATTATTATTATTATTAAAACTCTCCCCCACCCACCCCCAGACACAGGAAAACTCTACCCCTAGAAGACAGGAAAGCTCTCTACCCTGGAACACAGGAAAACTCTCCACCCTGGGAGACCGGAAAACTCTCCACCCTAGAAGACAGGAAAACTCCCCCCCCCCCAACCCCCTAAGAGTCAGGAATCCTCTGCCCCCCTAGCCACAGGAAAACACTCCACCCTGGACACGGGAAAACTCTCCACCCTAGAAGACAGGAAAACTCTTCCCCCCCCCCCCCCCCTGGACACAGGAAAGCACTCCACCCTGGAACAGGAAAACTCACCACCCTAGAAGACAGGAAAACTCTCCACCCTGGACACTGGAAAACTCTCCACCCTGGACACAGGAAAACACTCCACCCTGGAACAGGAAAACTCACCACCCTAGAAGACAGGAAAACTCTCTACCCTGGACACAGGAAAACACTCCACCCTGGACACAGGAAAACTTTCCCCCTGGACACAGGAAAACTCCCCACCCTGGACACAGGAAAACACTCCACCCTGGACACAGGAAAACACACCACCCCAGAAGACAGGAAAACTGTCCATCCTTCACTCAGGAGGTGCAGAGGGACTCAGACCACGGCTGTTCAAACTGCACAGCACACGCATCCCACACTGTCAACATGGCTGTGGCGCACACCACGAGTGGTTTGCACCTCTGTCAAGGTCTGTGTCCACCGTGCAAATATTGCCCGGGGCCTATCTGAATGGGTGACACCTATTGTTGCGTGCGGCAGCCCTGTGTCTGTGGCGAACAGAGATCAAAGAGACCTCTGCGGGTGTGGAACCCGGGGGACAATGAAGCACAGTTCGAGGCAGAGAGGTCGGTACTGCGAAAGCTTTCCGTGCACTAAAGGGTGGTCAGTGATGGTAGGGTACAGAACTTGAGATACATAGAGAGATTCGCAGAGAGTGGAAGGTGATTCAGGGTGTGTGTGGGGGGGGTGGGGGTGGGATGGGGGGGGGGGGGGTATGCATAAAATAAAGAAATATAAGAAAAATGGGGAATCCCCTCAGGCAATGCCATTAACGGGCCCTTAGCGTATCTATGTATCTATCTATATATATGTGTGTGTGTATATATATATATATATATATATATATATATATAGAGAGAGAGAGAGAGAGAGAGAGAGAGAGAGAGAGAGAGAGACAGACAGACAGACAGACAGACAGACAGCAATATTCAGGTTTCGGGGACAAGGTGGGAAGAACGGCACGTGACATAATGCTGAAAACGCCCACTGTAATATATCAGGGAAAGGACACATATCAAATGATATACACAAGTATGGAGATCCAGAGGGAAAGATGATTTATGACACAGGGAAAGTGAACCAAAAAAAAGAAAAAAAGAAAAAGAAAATAAAATCCTGATTTGATCAATGTGGGGAGAATGAGAGCTTGAAGCAACGAGGAGGACCTGGGGGAAAGAATGGAAGATATACAGCAAAAACAGAACAAAAATAAAATAAAACAAAACAAAACAAAAGAAAAAAAAATACAACCCGGATGCATTTGTGTAAAGTAATCAGGTTTTCCTTGTTGAGCAAAACCCTCCAACCGGGTTGTGTTTTCCGTGCAAACCGGCACCTTGATAGAAATGAACTCATTCCATTACCCACCCGTCCCCAGAGCCATGACGTCATCCCCCCCCCCCCCCCCTCACTGCATACCCCTCGTCAGCGCACGTGCATCAAGGGAGGCAATGAGAGTGAGGGGAGTGAAGGAGGCTCTGGAGCATTTCCGCTTTATTTCCCTTGGCTATTTCATTCCATTTTTTAAAGTTTACATTTGAATACCTTGAAGTTTTCAGATCAATTAAACTGTTGCCAGGTTCATGATAATGGGATGAAGACCCAATGCACACGAATACTTTGTGGTGAAAATAGTTTATATAAAACGTTTTTCGTGTTTTTGTGCAATGAAAACAATGTGTCACAATTTGAGAGAGAGAGAGAGAGAGAGAGAGAGAGAGAGAGAGAGAGAGAGAGAGAGAGAGAACAAACGAACGAAATTTTATTTTTCCAGGGTATTGAGATAAGCATATTGACAAGAATGCTTTTTTTCACCCAGCCCTGGGGTACAAAATTAAATAAGTAAAGAAAAAGAACAAGAAACGGACAAGAATAAATAGCGAAAATTCATATCAGAAGAGAGGAAGAGAGAGAGAGAGAGAGAGAGAGAGAGAGAGAGAGAGAGAGAGAGAGAGAGGGGGGATTGGGGCGAGAGAGAAGGGAGGCATGAAGAAAAAAACTGAATGACAGAGAGACAGAGAGACAGACAGACAGACAGACAGACAGACAGACAGACAGACAGACACACAGACACACACACACACACACACACACACACACACACACACACACAGACTGATGAAACGACAGAGAGTGGGGGGTTGGGGGTGGGGTCAAAAGTTACATTACAAAGTTGAATTGCAACACATATTAAAGAAAATGGTAAGAGCAATAAACAGTAATGTACACAAAAGTATGAGATGCATGAAAGAAAATGTGGGTAACACAGGAGATGTAGAGAGAGAGATATCTTGTGACTATCAATAACATCAAAAACAATACAAGGAATAGATTACTATGAATTGCAGTGTTTTAAAGTTCTTCATGAGATATTCACGAGTAATTTTCTTAAATGCATGTACGGTTTGTTTTATTTCATGAATATTAATGATATATAACATTACATTCCATAAGCAACCTCCAGAATTAATTAGACCAGACCCGAAAATATCCACTCTTGGGAGCGGCACCATAATCTTGGGTGATGACGGACTGAGTTGGTTACAAATCTGCCTCTTAAAGGAGGAGGAGCAGTATCAAACATAATTTTAAACATAAAAAAGGGCCTTATTGTATATAAGTTTCGACTTCAGTGGAAGGATATTTAAGTTTATGTAGTCAGTTATTGATAATGATGACGATTTAAGAAAAAAATAATTTTATGGCTCTCCTATGTAGACTTAGTAGTGGTTTACGAACATTGTCACTAGCTGAATCCCAAACAGTTGATGCGTAATTGATATGCGATTCAATATAAGCATAGAAGAATAATTTTCTACGAAGCAAATTTAAGAAATGTTTTACTTTAGGTGATTGGTATATTTTCGGGGATATAGTTTTGCACAGCGTCATTATATGATCAGACCAAGAAAGCTTATTATCTATTGTAACACCAAAAAAATTATGACGATCTACTTTTTCAATTACGTCATTGTTTACATAAAGAGATGGGGGTGGGGGGTTGAAGAGAAATTCTGGCACTTTTGTCTAGTGGTAATGATTATATATTTAGTTGTTTTTTTTTTGTTGTTGTTTTTTTCGGGTGGATACTCATACGATTTAACTCAGACCATTTTAATTGAGAGTAAATAGTTTTCGACCCACAAAAGTCCTTTTAAGGATATCTAAGTTGTTTTCTGTGGATCTGTCTATTTTTATAGTTGTGTCAGCTATGTTACAGAAATGCGTGTTCAACTGATCTGTAGACTTGTCAGTAGGCAGTGCGTTATGAGTAGCTGTATGCTTATTTCTCAATTGATTTATGGCTTTCCAAATGGACGTACTGTCTGCTTTAGATGAAATAAGATTTTGAAAATATTTCTTTCTTTTTTTTCCAGAATGTTTAAGTCTGTTAACTATTTTTCTTTGTTTGTAAATTCTTCCTTTGTTCCAGTTGCTAAAAGGAAGAGAGAGAGAGAGAGAGAGAGAGAGAGAGAGAGAGAGAGAGAGAGAGAGAGAGAGAGAGAGAGATTTGGTGTTTTAACTCACTCAGTACGGCCAGTCCTCTCTTCTCCTCCACACAGACCCCTCGGATGTCCAGTGGGTGTCTCAATGACCTAACCTTTAGCTTCCGTCGTCAGAATTGTGGTATTCTTTGTCAACATTCACCTCTTCAGTACAAGAGCCTTCCGCTTGCAATATTTTGATGGTGGTAATTGGGGTGAAACGCTGTTAACGTCGTCTCTTTCGCCGTTCGTATGGAGAGAGTTAAAGATTTTCTTTTAGGGCATGATAGTGTTATTACGAAGATAGTCTTTTTCATTGTTGCATATTTAATCATAGCAAATGGACACTTTTTTCCCATCAAAGATGAATGGTTTAAAACATTCATCTAATCACCAGCCACACAAAGACCAAAATAAACAACTACAAAAGGAATAATAGAAAAGAAAATAAGACAAAAGCAGTAGCAAGAACAACAACAACCACAACAACAAGAATAACAACAACAACAAAATCTCAGCTTGTTTTCGCCGTTCCTTTTAGGTGTTGCCATAGACGAGATACCGAGACATAAGACATTCGCTGCTGTGGAGAAGACATCACACATCGTCTGTGGTAAAGAAGACATCACACGTTATATGTGGTAGAGAAGACGTCACACATCATGACATCACACATCGTCTGTGGTAAAGAAGACATCACACGACATTTTTTTTTTTTTTTTTTTTTTTTTTTTGCAGATACATTGTGATTTCTTCACAACACATCACTGAAAACGGATGGTCAAGATACAATGTATGTTATCCGTAGATTCTTTTGCAATTCGGTTTTCGTTTTTACTTTCATTTTTTTCATTATTATCCTTGCTCATCCTTTATGTTACTTGTGCCCCCATGTCATTAGGGCTGCAAACATATTGACTTTAAAGATTTCAGAGCTCAGATCTGTGTGTGTGTGTGTGTGTGTGTGTGTGTGTGTGTGTGTGTGTGTGTGTGTGTGTGTGAAATTGTGATGTATTCTTTTCATTGCACAAAAACACGAACAACGTTTTTATATAAACTATTTTCACCACAAAGTATTCGTGTGCATTGGGTCTTCATCCCATTATCATGAACCTGGCAACAGTTTAATTGATCTGAAAACTTCAAGGTATTCAAATGTGAATTTTAAAAATATGGAATGAAATAGCCAAGGGAAATAAAGCGGAAATGCTCCAGAGCCTCCTCCACCCCCCTCACTCTCATTGCCTCCCTTGATGCACGTGCGCTGACGAGGGGTATGCAGTGAGGGGGGGTGACGTCATCGCTCTGGGGACGGGTGGGTAATGGAATGAGTTCATTTCTATCAAGGTGCCGGTTTGCACGGAAAACACAACCCGGTTGGAAAGTTTTGCTCAACAAGGAAAACCTGATTACTTTACACAAATGCATCGGGTTTTTTGTTGTTTTTTTTTGTTTTTTGTTTTTTCCTTTTGTTTTGCTTACTTTTATTCTGTTGTTGTATACCTTTCTTTCTCTGTCCCCCAGGTCCTCCTCGTTACTTCAAGCTCTCATTCTCCGCACACACTGATCAGATCAGGATTTTTTTCTTTCACTTTCCTTGTTCATAAATCATCTTCCCATCTCAGATCTCCGTACTTGTGTATGCCATTTGATAAATATGTGTCCCTTTCCCTAATGTATTACAATGGGCGTTTTAAGCATTATGCTAAGCATCGTTCTTCCCACCTTGCCTCCCAGAACTTGAATATTGCTGTCTGTCTGTCTGCCTGCTTGCCTGCCTCTCTCTCTCTCTCTCTCTCTCTCTCTCTCTCTCTCTCTCTCATCATCATCATCATCATCATTATCATCATATGTATGTGTGTGTGCGTGTATCTCTCTCTCTCTCTCTCTCTCTCTCTCTCTCTGTGTGTGTGTGTGTGTGTGTGTGTGTGTGTGTGTGTGTGTGTGTGTATTTCCAAGCCCTGCCTCTCATTTCCACCTTTCTTCCTGTTTATTTCCTTTTCCAGGTTTCTGTTTTCTGTTTTCCAGAACGCTTCCCAGTTCTCTGGACTCGCTCTGTCCTTTCCCCCCTTTGCACTCGGTAGCCTGAGGAACTTTGCATATTTCTGTATTTTCATATCAGCCCTTTGTGCTCTACTATTTTTACAGTGCTGCATGTTATTTTGATTGTTGTATGTTTTTTTTCATATTTCTTTTACATTTTTTTCTTTCTTTCTGTCTTTTGTCTTTCTTTCTTTCTTTTATTTGTTCATTTATCCATCTAGTTATTTATCTGTCTTGTTTTTGCTTTAGGTTGTTGTTGTTTTTTTTCTTTTTGCGTGCCGCATTATTTGGGACTCCATCGTATTTTATTCTTTTTCATTATTGTTACAAATAATTTTGTGCGTGTAATGATATTGGAGAAAAGCAAGGAAAGGTAGAATGTATACATTCACACAATCACACCAGAACCACAATGATCAAATGCTTAACGAATATATTTATTTCATGAAGAAATGCGGTTCACAGCTGAACACATGCGCTGTGTTACCAACAACGATCACAACGGAATGCCAAATTTGACACAAGCAAAACAAATACCGAAACAAGATGGTCAAGCCATATCTAAGATATACCAGTTCAATGAATGGACATACAGCGCGCAATATTATAACACACGTATAGTAATTGCAGTTCGTATGACGAATAATGATCGCTTCATATCAACTTATTCACTTTCTAAAACCAGCAACATGCGTGAACACTCTTTAAATGATTCATTTAACCAAACATATTCTTTGAACAGTGTCCTCAAGCGAGGTCAATGTCAAGGCAAAACAACAACAACAACAACAACAACAACAACAAAACCAAGCAATTGTTACATCAAATACACCATGATATTATATGTACGTCAGTTCATCAAAGTGAGAAACAACACTATTAACAGAAAGAGAGACAGATGCGCGCGCGCGAACACACACACACACACACACACACACACACACAGAAAGAGAGAGAAACAGACACAGTAAATAAATATCTTGATATAAACAACAACAACAACAAAAACAAAAAACAAACAAACAAAAAACACTGCTACCAACGTTGTTCCAACACCATTCTGGCCACTTCACAATGGCCGCTTTCGACAGCAAGGTGAAGACATGTGCTGCCCTCTGTGTCATGCACATGCACACAGGCACGCACGCACGCGGTCGCACATACACACACGCATACGGACACAAAGATAGACTCAGACACACAGACACAGACATACACATACCACATACACACACACACACACACACACACACACACACACACACACACACACACACAATGTGTTCACTTTCGAAATCTTGATATTACAAGGTCTTCAAAGGTAGGGGTAAAGAGTAAAGGAACACGAGAAGAAGAAACACTCATCTATCATAGACACTTCCCAACCTATACAAACTCACACGAAACGCATCAGAAGATGAATATGGATCTGCCAGTTGAACCCGAGAAAATGGAAAGGAGAACTACAGACCCCAACAACGGCAAATACATGCGTTCGAACAAATCCATATACGACGCTACACCACATCTGCTAAACAGGTGCCTGACTAGCAGCGTAATCATACGCGCTTGGTCAGGCCTTGAGTGAAAATAAAATGACATAAAAATAACAATTAGGTGAATAATGAAATGAATTGGTTGATAGAAAAATAAATAAATAAATAAATAAATAAATAAACAAACAAATAGATAGATACATGAAATAATACAAAGAAGATATCAATGATAAATAGATAAATGAATTAAAAAAGAAAAAAAAAAGAAGAAATAATACTATGAATAATAACATGATGATATAATGAATAAAATAAACAGATAAAACACACACACACACACACACACACACACACACACACACACACACACATAATAAATAAATAAATAAATAAATAAGTAATCACGCACGCTAATCAAAAATCTGAGCTCGACAGACCATACGGCCATCCACTGCAGCCAAAGAAGTCACCAGACCGTAACGATCACTCCGTGCCACTGAACATGCCGAACTTCTGAGACCGAGAAAAAGTGGGATCTTCCTTGAGCAATGGCTTTTTTTTTCCCCCACCATAATACACTGTCATACGCTGGCCACGTTGTGCAGTCTCATCTTTCATATTTCAAGAAGCCCTGTGGCGATGGGAAGGGGGGATGGGGGGGGCGGCAGTGGGAGGTGGAGGGGGGCCGTTGGTACTTATAGTCACCAACCGTGCCTGCCTGCTGTTCCTATGTGAAATTCCCCCCCACCCCCCACACCCTCCCATTCATCAAGAGTGACAATGTCTTACCTGAAACCGCGTGAATGTTTCAGACTTTAGGTTTTGAAGCCACACGCGTGTCACACCACCGATAATAACTCAACGTGTCACCATTCTCGTTTCACGGACAACGGACAAGAATTCTTAGGGTGGGCATGCAAGACAGAGGGGAGACAGGGAGAGAGAGAAATGGTGTGTGTGTGTGTGTGTGTGTGTGTGTGTGTGTGTGTGTGTGTGTGTGTGTGTGTGTGTGTGTGTGTGTGTGTGTGTGTGTGTGTGTGTGTGAAAAGAATGAGAGTGAGAGAGAGAAAGAGAGAGAAAAAAAAACGAATGAGAGAGAAAGAGACAGACAGACAGACAAACAGAGACGAGTGAAAGGGGGGAGCAGAGAGAGAGAGAGAGAGAGAGAGAGAGAGAGAGAGAGAGAGAGTCAAAGTAAAAAAAAAAAGAGTTTAATTGTCAGGCCTCTGGCCCATAACAACAGGAGTTACAGCAAAATATAGCATGCAGCATGTGTTCATTTACATACTATTCAGGCATTTTTTACTCAAAGTTAGTGCTTTGTAGATATACATCGACAGTTTCGAGATTGTTTCAGAATTGTCACTATCTAAAACAGAAGAAAGTCTGGACAATGATGGGCTTCTGAAGTATTCAAGCGGTATTAATTCGTATTCTCAATTCAGTATATTTAAGACATACAAAAAGAAAGTGTATTTCATTTTCAATCGTGTTTGGAACAACAGCAACTATCAGCATTATTCAAATTTGGCCTTGTACTGTAAATAACCATGTTTAATTTGAGACATACCCATTCTAAACTTAGCAAGGCAATTTAGAAAGTTAACATTACTGAGCTGGTATTTTTAAGCTTTAGGAGTTTTTGTTTGGTTGAAGCTTGCATACATTTGAGAGAAATCGTGACCCTCAAGAGAGAGAGAGAGAGAGAGAGAGAGAGAGAGAGAGAGACGGGGTGTATGGGGGCAGTGGGGGCTGTTGAGGCATGTAATGTCGCCCCTGCTGCACATAATTGTCGCCGGCTAGGCGCAAGCATTCGAAACCAAGTGCTTGAGGAGACTACTACACATCTACAAGGAGCACAAGACCAATGATTGTGTGCGGAACCTGGTCAGCAACCTTGTTGGGCCCCAAGAACCACTGCTGGCGACTGTCAAACGACGGAAGATGGCATGGTTTGGTCACGTCATACGACATAACACCCTCTCCAAAACCATCCTGCAAGGGACTGTAGAGGGAGGGCGCAGACGGGGGCGGCAGAGTAAGAGCTGGTCCGACAACGTCAAGGAATGGACCAAAATGACGATGCCAGATCTCCTCACGACAGCTGCCAACAGAACGGCGTGGCGAGCTATGACATCTTCCTCATGTCCCCCCAACGACCCCAGCGGTCGAGGGAATGAGTGAGTGAGTGAGAGGCGCAGTCAAGGGACAGATGGACAGCAGAGAGGTGACCTACATATGCGATGACTGGAATGGCGTGGAGATTGATTTCATGGAGCCTGAACCACGTGACAGCTTCATGTCCACATCCTCCAGAGCATGGCTGCAAACCACATCACTGCAACACAACTGTGGAGTGATGGCCTAGAGGTAACTCGTCCGCCTAGGAAGCGAGAGAATCTGAGCGCGCTGGTTCGAATCACGGCTCAGCCGCCGATATTTTCTCCCCCTCCACTAGACCTTGAGTGGTGGTCTGGACGCTAGTCATTCGGATGAGACGATAAACCGTGGTCCCGTGTGCAGCATGCACTTGGCTTGGCGCACGCAAAAGAACCCACGGCAACAAAAGGGTTGTTCCTGGCAAAATTCTGTAGAAAAATCCACTTCGATTGGAAAAAAAAAAAACCCCAAAAAACCCTGCATGCAGGAAAAAAAAAAAAAATAATAAGGGTGGCGCTGTAGTGTAGCGACGCGTTCTCCCTGGGGAGAGCAGCCCAAATTTCACACAGGGAAATATGTTGTGATAAAAAGAATTAAAAAAAAAGAAAAAAGTCGGTGTTTGTCAGCCTTCCCGTCTGTCAGCCTCCCCAGCTTTTAACTTAACTTTTGATAAGGAAGATGCCCCCTTTTCATAATTACACACCTCAAACAAACAAACAAACTTACAAACAGGGAAAGCGAAAGTCACCAATGCATTCCTTCAGCTTGTGTCAGACACACAAAAATGCAAACTCGCGAGCGAAAAACAAACTTGGTCGACAGATAGAACAAGCACAGGATGCCACGATCTGTATGACTTCCGGTACTGTGGCCATGATCACATTCCGGAAACATTCGTCTTCCGGCATGACAAAAAGCATTCACATCAAAAGCATGGGAAACATGGCAACATCACCACACGTCACACAATTTATAACTTCAGGTAATATTCTTTTTCGGCAAAAAAAATACTTTTGTCATTTCATGTCAGAGAGCGTTAACTGAAAAGGGATTCATAATGGATGGAAACAAAAAAAAGTTGCGAAAAGTTGAACTGACAACTTTTTTTTTATATTATTTTTATCAAAGTGATTTATTAGGGCGCACGCGCAAGCGAATGCACGCATGCGCACACGCACATACACACGTACACACACACACACACACACACACACACACACACACACACACACAAAACGCACACACACACACACACACACACACACACACACACACACACACACACACACACACTCTTTGGAAACAGGCAATAATGCAAAAAAAAATATTTCAAACACACACACACACACACACACACACACACACACACACACAGTGCCCCCCCATCCCCCTTAACCCCCTCGCTACCCCCCACCGCCCCTCCCCCACCCCCTCCCACACACACAATGTGGAATCAGGCAATCATGCACCCATTTCTTCCAGTCCACGTTCCCTCTGTTCACACACGCACATTTGTCCAATGACGAGAGACATTATGCAAATATTGATTGTATTGATCAACGTTTATGTCCATTTTGATTTGAAGACAGGGAGGCTGTCTTTATGGCTATGATATATCGAAGTATTTGCTTGATTTTTCTGTCTTTACTGAAAAACAAAATGTTTGCAGAAGAAGAAGAAGAAGAAGAAGAAAATCGATTTCATGACCAAAAAAAGTCACACACACACACACACACACACACACACACACACACACACACACAGAAAGGGAGAGAGAGAGAGAGAGAGAGAGAGAGAGAGAGAGAGAGAGAGAGAGAGAGAGAGAGAGAGAGAGAGAGAGAGGTTTATTGAAGTTTCTCTCTCTCTCTCTCTCTCTCTGTCTCTCTCTCTCTCTGTCTCTCTCTCTGTCTCTCTCTCTCTGTCTCTCTCTCTCTCTCTGTCTCTGTCTCTCTCTCTGTCTCTCTCTCTCTCTGTCTGTCTGTCTCTCTCTCTCTCTCTCTCTCTCTCTCTCTCTGGGTGGATGTGTTCGACATACAGAGAGGGGGAGACAATGAGGAATATGACATATGACCCTGATTGCTCTGACGATCAGTAGCTATCTGTTAGAGCACCAAAACAATGATCCTAATGGCTTAGACAATATGTAGCTATCCTCTAGAGCACTTAAACAATCAAGCAAATGGCTTGAACAATTTGTAGCTATCTGCTAGAGCGCTTAAACAATGATCATACTGGCTTCGTCAATCTGTAGATATCTGCTAGAGCACTAAAACAATTATCCTAATGGATCTGACAATCTTTAGTTATCTGTAAGAAGACTGACAGAATCAAGCAAAGTATTGGACCCTACGAAGACCTTCTGTCCATAGTGAAAAAACGCAAACTTAGGTGGTATGGACACATCTCCCGATCATCTGGTCTTGCCAAAACGTTCCTGCAAGGCACCGTACAAGGAGGCAGAAGGAGAGGACGGCAGAAGAAGAGATGGGAAGACAACATCCGGGGGTGGACAGGCTTGACGCTCGGTGACGCCCTGAGGAAATCAGAAAACCGTGAAGAGTGGAGAGGGGTGGTGGCCAGGTCAGCAGCGGTGCCCCAACGGTCTGAACCCAGACTACGGGAGAGGTGAAGGTGAAGGTGAAGAAGACTGAAACATTATCCTAATGGCTTTGACGATTGTAGCTATCTGTTAAAGCTAAAGTTAATGTTAATAGATTTTACAGTCTAGCTACTTGTTAGACTAATAAACAAATTGACCTAATAGCTTTCGGTATCTGCTACATCACTATACAAATTGCCCTAATGGCTTTGACGCAATCTGCGGCCATCTGCTAGAACACTAAATACATTACCCCAATGGTTTTGACAGTCTGTGGTCATATTTTGGATCACTGTACAAAATTAATGATCCTAATGGCTTTGGCAATCTGTGGCTGTCTGTTAGAGCACAAAAGGTGACAAGTGACCCTATGTGGCTATCTGTTAGAAAAAATAAAGGTGACCAATGAGTCTGATGTCTTTGAAGATATGTCAGAACACTAAGTTCCACCGGATTGCTGTTTGTAACCGACTGGTCTTTTATTCTCCTGTTCTGTCTGGAAAGACATACTTCGGTTTGCCACTGAAGGCACTGAGATTGACAAACGGTGGAAACTGACTCAGTGTCCATGATGGAAACAAAAATAAGCGTGTGAATAGTGTGCCTCAACAGCTGTTTCATTGCAGTCGATACTGCCTTCACAACCCCTGCACAGAGTTGTACTTCAAAGAGCGGTGACTGGTGTGTGAAGTATTCATCTGTACAGTCTGCGTGACGGAAAACACGGTGTGGAAAAAAAAACACAAAAAAAACCACAACAAAAACGCACCTCTTTCGCTGAATCTTGTGCAGAGACAAATCGAAGCACTTCGCACCAGTCATTCACACGCATGCATTACTCTAAAACTGGAGAAACTGAAGACAAGGAAGAGGCTGGAAGGGAGGCTATTTTGGGAAGAGGTGGATTTTAAGACCAGACTTGAAAGAGCTGACTGCGGAGACCTGATGAAGAGAAAGAGGAAGTTCATTCCAGTTGCAAGATCCAGAGACATGGAACAGCTAGCGTGAGGGTGTTCAATTAACTGAGGTCCATTTGAATGAACACATCGCTCTGCACACACTGAACACATCTCTCTGTACTCACTGCACACACTGAACACATCTCTCACTGCATATACTGAGCACATTTTTAATGTATACACTGACACACATGCACTGTGCACTTTGAACACATCTCTCTGCACACCACACTGAACACATCTCTCTTTGTCATTCTGAGCAATCAGAACAATGTGTCGCCATTCTGCCGAGTACAGCACACTTTGTTGCCATTCTGAGCAGTTATCTATACTAATAACTCATGAATGAAGTTATGTCCTGACCTAAAGTTTAAAATTACCTATCTATACTAATGACACATGATTGAAATAATGTCCTGACCTAAAATTTCAAATGATTCATCCATTCTAATGGCATTAATACAGTCAGGTACACAGACAAGCAGCAGGCAGACAGACAGACAGACATGTCTTCCTTATGCTTGGATATACAGAAAGACAAGCGGACAGACAGACAGACAGACAGGCAGAGAGAAATACATTTTTTTTTTATTTGGACATGTAGAAAAAAAAAAGGACAAGCATATCCTCCTTATACGTGGACATACAGAAAGACAACCAGCCAGACAGATATACCTTGTTTGTGCTTGGACAAGGAGAAACACAACAGGACAGACATACAGAAAGACAACTGCACAAACCCGCTGGCACCAAGAGGTCAGCGTGACCCAGTATTTCCATCTTGGAGGGACCAGAAAGAAATGTAGTCATAACAAATCACATGTATTGATTGATTCCGTTCGTCAAAATGACACAATTCTACACCATACAATGCAACAAATCTATGATCATGATCATTGTCACTTTGGATAAAGGAGATTTCGTTCGTCAACATGACACAATGCTACACCACACAATGCAATTAATCCATTATCATGATCATTGTCACCTCTGGATGAAGAAGGAAAAGGATAACATCGCATCACACAATTTATCCATTATCATGACCATTGCCACTCTGGATGAAGAGGGAAAATGTAACATCGCATCACACAACCAATCCATTATTTGTATTTGTATTTATTTTCATCACAACTGATTTCTGTGTGAAATTCGGGCTGCTCTCCCCGGGGAGAGCGCGTCGCTATACTACAGCGCAAACATTTTTTTTGTTTGTATTTTTTCCTGCGTGCAGTTTTATTTGTTTTTTCCTATCGAAGTGGATTTTTCTACATCATTTTGCCAGGAACAACCCTTATGTTGCCGTGGGTTCTTTTACGTGCACTAAGTGCATGCTGCACACGGGACCTCGGTTTATCGTCTCATCCGAATGACTAGCGTCCAGGCCACCACTCAAGGTCTAGTGGAGGGGGAGAAAATATCGGCGGCTGAGCCGTGATTCGAACCAGCGCGCTCAGATTCTCTCGCTTCCTAGGCGGACGCGTTACCTCTAGGCCATCACTCCATATATCATGGTCATTGTCACAATGGATGGAGGGGGAAAAAAGATAACACCGCATCACACAATTAATCCATTATCATGATCATTGCCAGTTGGATGAAGGGGGAAAATAATAATTATTATCATTATTATCACATAGCGCTGAATCTTGTGCAGAGACAAATCGAAGCGCTTCGCACCAGTCATTCACACGCATGCATAACTCTAAAACTGGAGAAACTGAAGACAAGAAAGAGGCGGGGAAGGGAGGCTATTTTGGGAAGAGGTGGATTTTAAGACCAGACTTGAAAGAGCTGAGTGCGGAGACCTGATGAAGAGAAAGAGGAAGTTCATTCCAATTGCAAGATCCAGAGACAGCGAAAGAACGGCGGCCAACAG
>NC_134881.1:39550909-39553409 GCF_041734735.1 Babylonia areolata | reverse complement strand
TCAAGTTTTAATTATCCTTTCACTCCTATTGGAGTATGGATGATTACTGCAAAATAATATTTTCGTGCCCAGAACAAACATTTCCAAATACACAACAATGTCACATAAAAGTTGAGAAAACACAAATGTCTTTTAACTCCAAAAGTATAACTAGGCAACATTTGCAAATCTAATCATCTTACTTACTGCTAAAACGACTTTTTTTTGCCTCCTTTGAGCATATTACAAAAATTAAAAACCGATTATGAGACAAATATTTTTTAGGAACATATCTATTTCGTAACTGATCATAATTGGGACATTCCATTATAAAATGAAACTCATCACCAATCAGACATGTTACAAACCTTACAAAGCCGTAACTCTCGTGGTATGCCTTTGTGTCTCCCTGTTTCTATTTCCAGCTTATGATTACTACTACTAAATCTGAAGAAGCTGATAACATAATTATCAGGCATTTGACTTATATATTTTTCTCTACCAAATCCACTTTTGAAATTTCTCGCCCTTTCTCTCAAGTCTGACTGGAAAATCAAACTGAGCGTCTAGGCATTCGGTTTAATAATAATGATAATAATAATGGTAATTGTAAAGCGCTGAATCTTGTGCAGACAAATCAAAGCGCTTCGCACCAGTCATTCACACGCATGCATTACTCTAAAACTGGAGAAATTGAAGACAAGGAAGAGGCGGGAAAGGGAGGCTATTTTGGGAAGAGGTGGGTTTTAGAACCAGACTTGAAAGAGCTGAGTGCGGAGACCTGACGAAGAGAACGAGGAAGTTCATTCCAATTACAAGGTCCAGAGACAGAGAAAGAACGGCGGCCAACAGTCGAGTGTTTGAATCTGGGTATGCGCAAACAGAGTGGATCCGAAGCCGATCATAGAGAGCGAGAAGGAGTGTAGAGGTGAAGGCAGCCACAGAGATAGGAAGGGGCAGATTTGTGAATACATCTATAACGTAGAGTGCTGATCTTGTACTTTATTCTGTGTGAGACAGGAAGCCAGTGGAGATGTTGCAAAATAGGAGTGATGTGCTCAGATCTTTTCTTTCTGAGGACGAGTCGGGCAGCAGAATTTTGTATGCGCTGAAGGGACTGAATGGATGAAGCAGGCAAACCAGACAATAGAGAGTTACAGTAGTCAAAGCGGGAGAAAATGAGAGAAACGACAAGCCTAGATGTTGCGTCGGTGGACAGATATTTCCGGATAGAACTGATCCGCCGCAATAGTAGCAGGACTGAGACGATAAACCGAGGCCCAGTCTGCAGCACTTGACGCACTGGGGAAAAAAAAGAGCTCACGGCAACGAGAGCGTTGTCCTCTGGCAAAATTCTGAACAAGAAATCCTTGCGATAGGTACACAAATACATAACACGCACTCAAGGCCTGACAAAGCGCGCTGCATGGGTCATGCTGCTGGACAGATATCTACCTCGCAGATTGGTTACAGTTTCAGTTTCAGTTTCAGCAGCTCAAGGAGGCGTCACTGCGTTCGGACAAATCCATATACGCTACATCACATCTGCCAAGCAGATGCCTGACCAGCAGCGTAACCCAACGTGCTTTGTCAGGCCTTGAGAAAAAAAAACAACCCAAAAACCACATAGATTGGTTGCAACATGTATGGACCTGTCCCAACGCTGTGGCGCCTCCTTGAAACTGAAACTGAAAACAGAGCACCGTAGGCTCAGATGGAAGACCAGGACCACACAACGCAGTGTAAAAAGCACGGTCACATACGAGTCTGTATGAGCATTGTTTAATATGCTCATCCAACGCTCGACAAATGTCTGTCTTTCTCGGGCCTGGTTGCGAGACTAAATACACCATAAAAGGAGGCGAAGGGGAGAATAGTCATGTCGTGTGGGAGTTTCAAAAGAACATCAACGTCTTGATCCTCTCATCCTTCTCTGCTCGGTACATTTTCATACGAACGGCGAAAGAGACGACGTTAACAGCGTTTCATCCCATTTACCATCATCAAAATATTGCAAGCGAAACGCTCTTATACTGAAGAGGTGAATGTTGACAAAGAATATCATAGTTCTGACGACGGAAGCTACAGGTTGGGTCATTCAGACACCCACTGGACATCCGAGGGGTCTGTGTAGAGGAGAAGAGAGGACTGGCCGTACTGAGTGAGTTAAAAAAAAAGAAAAAAAAAAAAGATAGCATATGACTAAGCTCATAGCGCAATGTTTTCGTTGATCCAAACTGCAAGAAAACAGAAACTACCACATCGCTACACGTTGTTTTAGACATGTATCAGAAAATGGTTATATCCGTTCGGAAATGTGGGTGTGAAATATGGGGACATGAGAATCTTCATGTTTTAGAAAAAAGAAAAACTACAAATGGAGTTTCTGGACATACTTTTCCATTTACATCTTAACACAGTGACAAGTATGTTACAAAAAAAAACACAAAAAAACAAAAAAAAAAAAAAAAAACACAAAAAAACACAGGTATGTTTCCCATTTCTGTTCTTGTTAAATGTA
>NC_134881.1:39545909-39548409 GCF_041734735.1 Babylonia areolata | reverse complement strand
TGTCGGTGTGTGTCCTCACATGGGAGAAGAGGCCGATTTTGGATGCGCAGCACTTCCCACAGGTGTTGCAAGGGAAAACGTCTCCAGAAGCTGAGCCCTGTTTCCTTCTTTCACGCTACTCCTTTATGGCCAGCGTTCTCTTGTTTTCAAACGTCTTTATGCCACTAGAGCACAGCATCCTCCAGCGAGTTTCTGTGCAGTGAAACAGTGGTAATTATCTCCCCTCTCTCATGCTCCACCGTGCAGGTAAACCGTGGTGATTGCCCCCCCCCTCCCCCCCCCCCCGCCCCCCGCCCCCGCCCCCCCCCCCCCCCCCTCTCATTCATACATGATTGTCCCACGCAAACAGTGGTGATTGTCTCCCCTCTCACACTCCACAGTGCAGGAAAACAGTGGTAATTGTCTCCCCTTTTGCCAGGGGACTGAGCGGACGTGAACACACAATCCAGTCAGCTGTCTTCCAGGAGAAGACAGGGACATTTATTCCCTGCACCCTTCTGATATCCATCTTCCCTGGCTGTCTGTCTGTCTGTCTGCCTGCCTGCCTGTCTAGTTGACTGTCTGTCTCTGTCTCTGTCTCTGTCTCTGTCTCTGTCTCTCTCTCTCTCTCTCTCTCTCTCTCTCTCTCTCTTTCTCTCTCTGTCTTCGTCTAGCCCTCTCCCGTCAGTGTTGCTTATTGTCTTCGCATTCGCTGTCTTGCATGTTTGCTTGTCAATCTGTCCGTCAGTCAGTCTGCCCGTCAGTCCGTCCGTCAGTCAGTCTGTCTGTCTGCCTATATAGAAGACGATTATGCGTACAAACTAAATATTGATTAATTTGAAATCAGATCTGTCTCCATCCACCCCATCAAACTTTTTTTTAGGAGACGAGTATGCGTACAAACCAAATACTGATTAATTTGAAATCAGATCTGTCTCCCTCCACCGCACCAACTTTCACGCACCCACTTTCCCACAAACAGACACATGCGCGCGCATCCTCCCCCGGCACACAACACACATACATGATACATGCATGCATACACACATACATACATACATACATACATACATACATACATACATACATTCATACATACATACACACATACGAACCCCTTCCCCACAGACACATACACATGCACGCTCACATGCACACGCACACTGCGATACTAAGTCTACCCCCCGCCTCTCCCATTCTATCATACCACTTTCCCACCCGCTTCCGAGTATTTCGAGTGTCTTCGAAAATGGTTGATGTATATACATTATCATTTCATTCTGCCTGCCACTGTCTGTCTGTGTATGTGTGAACGTGTGTCTGCATGTTTGACATTTATTTGCTTATTTATCATCATTGTTATCTTCTTTTCTTTTCTTTTTTTTTGTGTGTGTGTGTGTGTGTGTGCGTGTGTGTGTGTGTGTGTGCGCGCGCGCACCTAGAGTTGACTTAATTATGATTTTGCGCTTAATAAATATTATCGTTAGTAGTAGTAGTATCTTTATGTATTTATCTATCATTGTTTATTTATTTGTTTATTTATTATTATTTTTTATTATTATTATTATTATTATTATTATTATTATGATGATGATGATGATGATGATGATGATGATGATGATGTTCATTATTAACTATTATTACTATTATTATTTTATTTTATTTTATTTTATTTTTCTCAAGGCCTGACTAAGCCCGATGCGTTGCGCTGCTAGTCAGGCATCTGCTTGGCAGATGTGATGTAGCGAATATGGATTTGACCGAACGCAGTGACGCCTCCTTGAGCTACTGATACTGATACTATCTCCCTCCCTTTCCTTGTCCTTTTGATCTATTCCATCCTTCAATTCTTAGTTCGCTTCGATTGAATCAGTTCATTCGTTCATTCTTTTGGTTGATTCTTCATTCGTTCATTCATTCGCTTACATTCACCCTGCTGATTCATTTATGAACACACACACACAAAAAAAAAAAAAAAAAAAAAAGAGAGAGAGAGAGAGAGAGAGAGAGAGAGAGAGAGAGAGACAGAGAGAGAGAGAGACAGAGAGAGAGAGAGAAAAATTATAAAATCATAATTCCCAGTCATCATTTTTGAACAAACACTGTGTTTTCAGCCATTTCTGCCTTTTGTTTGTTTGTTTGTTTGTTTGTTTCTCTCTGAGACACATTTTCGACAAGAACATGTTGACGATGATAATTGAGTTTCATGCGTGTTTAGCGTGAAATCGGCTGTGCTGCCATAATGGAATTAGAACGGCGGGGGGAGGGGGGGGGGAACTCCATGACGAAACACCAGCTCTTTCTAGACACGACTGAATCTATACCCACTCACACGCTGTGTTAATTCACCACAGACTGGCCTTTTGAAACATTTACATAACTATAAAGAAGGATTTTTTTTTCTTCTTCACAAACAACTAACTATAATAACGGATATCATTTGAAACGCTGAAATATGAAGCAGACCTTCGGAAACAAACACTGAACAATAAAGTAAATCTTTTGGAGCTGACGTAGAACA
>NC_134881.1:39535909-39540909 GCF_041734735.1 Babylonia areolata | reverse complement strand
CAGACAGACAGACAGGCAGGGAAACATATGGTAGTGTGGGCAGGAGGATTGAGTGCATTGAACAAAGAACAGACAGACAGACAGACAGACAGACAGACAGGCAGGGAAACATATGGTAGTGTGGGCAGGAGGATTGAGTGCATTGAACAAAGAACAGACAGACAGACAGACAGACAGGCAGGGAAACATATGGTAGTGTGGGCAGGAGGATTGAGTGCATTGAACAAAGAGCAGACAGACAGACAGACAGGCAGGGAAACATATGGCAGTGTGGGCAGGAGGATTGAGTGCATTGAACAAAGAGCAGACAGACAGACAGACAGGCAGGGAAACATATGGTAGTGTGGGCAGGAGGATTGAGTGCATTGAACAAAGAGCAGACAGACAGACAGGCAGGGAAACATATGGTAGTGTGGGCAGGAGGATTGAGTGCATTGAACAAAGAACAGACAGACAGACAGACAGACAGGCAGGGAAACATATGGTAGTGTGGGCAGGAGGATTGAGTGCATTGAACAAAGAGCAGACAGACAGACAGACAGGCAGGGAAACGTATGGTAGTGTGGGCAGGAGGATTGAGTGCATTGAACAAAGAGCAGACAGACAGACAGACAGGCAGGGAAACATATGGTTGTGTGGGCAGGAGGATTGAGTGCATTGAACAAAGAGCAGACAGACAGACAGACAGGCAGGGAAACATATGGTAGTGTGGGCAGGAGGATTGAGTGCATTGAACAAAGAGCAGACAGACAGACAGACAGGCAGGGAAACATATGGTAGTGTGGGCAGGAGGATTGAGTGCATTGAACAAAGAGCAAACAGACAGGGAAACATATTGTAGTGGAGGAGGGTTGAGTGCGTTGAACAAAGAGCAGACAGACAGAAAGATATAAAGACAGACATGCAGACAGGTAGGCAAGGAGAGACTGTGACAGACAGAAAGACATAGACACACAGACAGTCAAGGAGACATATTGTGGGGAGGAGGATAAAGCGCGTTAAACAAAGAGCAGACAGACAGACAGACAGGCAGGCAGACAGACAGACAGGCAGGCAGACAGACAGGCAGGCAGACAGACAGAAAGACAGACATACAGACAGGCAGGGAGTAGGATGGAGCGCATTAAACAAAGAGGCATCAATGTACTCGTTCACCTCAAGCATGCTCCAGTGCGGACAGAGAGTCTATGGGTCAACCTTTTAGCACGGAGGCTGACCTGGAGTCTGACCTGTAGAAGGGTCAACCTTTTAGCACGGAGTCTGACCCGTAGAAGGGTCAACCTTTTAGCACGGAGCCTGACATGTAGAAGGGTCAACCTTGTAGCCCGGAGTCTGACATGTAGAAGGGTCAACCTTGTAGCCCGGAGTCTGACATGTAGAAGAGTCAACCTTGTAGCCCGGAGTCTGACATGTAGAAGAGTCAACCTTGTAGCACGGAGTCTGACATGTAGAAGGGTCAACCTTGTAGCACGGAGTCTGACATGTTAATGGGTCAACCTTGTAGCACGGAGTCTGTCATGTAGAAGGGTCAACCTTGTAGCACGGAGTCTGTCATGTAGAAGGGTCAACCTTGTAGCCCGGAGTCTGACAAGTAGAAAGGTCAATCTTGTAGCACGGAGTCTGACATGTAGAAAGGTCAACCTTGTAGCACGGAGTCTGACATGTAGAAGGGTCAACCTTGTAGCACGGAGTCTGACATGTAGAAGGGTCAACCTTGTAGCACGGAGTCTGACATGTAGAAAGGTCAACCTTGTAGCACGGAGTCTGACATGTTAATGGGTCAACCTTGTAGCACGGAGTCTGACATGTAGAAGGGTCAACCTTGTAGCACGGAGTCTGACATGTAGAAGGGTCAACCTTGTAGCACGGAGTCTGACATGTAGAAGAGTCAACCTTGTAGCACGGAGTCTGACATGTTAATGGGTCAACCTTGTAGCACGGAGTCTGACATGTAGAAGGGTCAACCTTGTAGCACGGAGTCTGACATGTTAATGGGTCGACCTTGTAGCACGGAGTCTGTCATGTAGAAGGGTCAACCTTGTAGCACGGAGTCTGACATGGTAATGGTTAACGTTCTTCAACATTTGGATTAACAACAATTCGTTTCTTCATACACTCAGCGCATTCTTTGATACATTCGTTAAACATGTTTAGAGCAGCATTTACATCAAAATGTATTAAAGTAACAGCGACCTCATTCTTTGTACATGTATCTTCCCTAGATAAATTATCATAATAATCACATGCATTTGTTTCGTTCCACACAATCTTTTCTAAAACTTCAACATTTGTCTTTTTATCACAAAACAGTCTGCTCTCATTCGGAAAATAAACATTGGCTACAACAGGCATATGATCAGAATTTATCCTTCCATCTACTTTCAGTTCACATGTTTCATAGACAAGAGGCAATAGATCATTTGAAAAAAATGAAATAATCAGTGACACTACATCCGGAATCAGATATATATGTATAACGACCTTGTAGGTCGCCCTTACATGAACCATTTGGAATACACAAGCCTAAAGCAGTGCATACATTCAGAAGTAACTTACCATAATTATTCAGATGACCGTCTTCAAAACAACGTTTGGATGAATATGTTTCACTTTTACACTGTGTATCAAAAAAAAAATCATTATCAAGGTAATCTTGAGAAACATTCGATGTCCTACTGTTCAGATCTCCACATAACATTAGATAAATATTTTTTTCCAAGTACACAATCAATCAGGCATTCTCCTAGCATCTCATCATCTATCCCTTGACCCGTGGGTGGGTCGTTGGGGCACCATGGATGACTGCCTGGTCAGCTCGCGCCACCTGCCTCGGTCCTCAGCGGCCCTTTGAGTTGTGGCAAATGGCAGGCCCGTCCACTCTTTGATGTTGTCCTCCCACCGCTTTCTCTGTCTGCCTCTCTTCCTCCTTCCTTGTACGGTACCCTGCAGGATGGTCTTGGCTAGGCCGTCTGATCGTGTGACGTGTCCATACCAGCGGAGCTTGCGTTCCTTCACTGTGGTTAGCAGGTCTTTGAATGGGCCAATGGCGTTTTGGACTCTTCTTTTCACTTCCTCATTTGTGATGTGGTCTTTGTATGTAATGTTCAGGATCTTGCGGAAGCATCTCATTTCCAGGGCCTGGATTCTTCTCTGGAGTTCTGCAGTGAGGGTCCAGGATTCGCAAGCGTATAGAAATATTGAGAAGATGAGGGAGCGCATTAGTCTGATTTTGGACGAGAGGGAGATCTTTTTGTCCTTCCATATAGTCTTCAGTCGACTCAGTGCGGCAGTAGTCTGCGCGATTCTGGACAGGACCTCTGGTTTCGAACCCTCGTCTGACACAATGGCACCCAAGTATTTGAAGGAGGAGACTTCTTCCAGTTTTTCACCGTTTACGTGCAAGTTGGACGTTACGCCTTGGCTGTTGTTGGTCATAACCTTGGTCTTCTCGGCACTGATCTCCATGCCGTAGGCTGATGATGTCTTGTCAAGTTTGTGCACGAGTTCTTCGAGTTCTTTCATTATCAAGATCAAGAGCGAGAGAGAGATAGAGGGGGAGATAGTGTGTATATGTGGTGTGTGTGTGTGTGTGTGTGTGTGTGTGTGTGTGTGTGTGTGTGTGTGTGTGTGTGTGTGTGTTTGAGGGAGAAAGAGAGAGAGAGCGAGAGAGAGCGAGAGAGAGAGAGAGAGAGAGAGAGAGAGAGAGAGAGAGAGAGATGTCAGCATGAAGAAACCAACCAGGAACAAACACACAAAATTAATCACAATTCACGTAACTAATCAGTCAGCTAACCATCCAGCCAGCCACCGAATCAGCCAATTTATCCTGCTTCAGACTAGCAATACGCATGACACGACGCATATCAGTGCTTAGAAGAGTCGGTAAGAAGATAAAAAAAAAAATAATAATAAATAAAAAATATAAAAAGAAGAAGAAGAAGAAGAAGTGATAAACAAATCGGCTGTCCGTCTTCATTCAGTCAATTAGTACAACCCTCACATACCAACGACAGTGACTCCATTCACACAGACACACACACACACACACACACACACACACACACACACACACACACACACACACACACACACACACATTCTCTCTGTCTATCTGTCTGTCTGTCTGTCTGTCTGTCTGTCTGTCTGTCTGTCTGTCTGTCTCTCTCTCTCTCTCTCTCTCTCTCTCTCTCTCTCTCTCTCTCTCTCTCTCTCTCTCTCTCTCTCTGATGCTGTTCAAGTTTTATAATACCCCTTCCCACCTGTTCTGAATTGTGGTCCATGGCAAAAGTTCATTAAAACATTTTCGTTCGTTCGTTCGCTCTCTCCTTCTTTCTCTCTGAAACACACACACACATACATATGTATGCGCGTATGTGTGTGTGTGTGCGCGCGCGCGCGCGCGCGTGTGTGTGTGTGTGTGTGTGCGTGTGTACAACATTTTTACTGCTGTTGATGATTTATTTAGTTACACGCGCGTAAACCGCGAATCTCTATCACTATGTGCTTTCTTGAGATTACCGACAAACAAAACAGCAGCAACGACGACAACAACGATAACAACAGCGCCAATGTCATCAACATAAAACATTCCAGACGAAGACACACGACCCAGTTTCTTTACTTCAGGACAAAAAAAGCAAAAAAAAAAAAAGCAATACAGTACTATCTGGTGGGATTATGTTGTGCAGGCCGTCTAGTCTACCTTTATTTTATTTTTTATTTTATTATTATTTTTTTTTTTTTTGGTCTTCTCTCTCTCCCAACTCTTATATATATCTTCAAACATCTTTGTAACCTCATTTCCAAAATGACGGAATATTATACATCTACAGAGACAAAGAGAAGGCAAGCAAGCAAGCGAGCAAGAGAGAGAGAGAGAGAGGGGGGGGGGGAACAGACAAGGTGAGAAGAAGAAGCTGAAGAAGAAGAAGCAGAAGAAAAACAAAAACAAAAAAACAACAACAGGAAATCAGAGGCCAGATATGGTATGGGTACACCGA
>NC_134881.1:39500909-39523409 GCF_041734735.1 Babylonia areolata | reverse complement strand
GCGCGCACCTGTGTGTGTGTGTGTGTGTGTGACTGAAATCTGAGTGATACAGGAAACGAATGATGAGCGCCCACTGAGGCCATCTGCCAATATAGTGTTCGTGAGGCTGTGGATTCGATTCCCGCTCTCGTCTTTCTCCCCAGAAGAATCAAACTGAGCGTTTGGTCATTCGGATGAGACGATAAACCGAGGTCCAGTGTGCAGCCCGCACCTGGTGCACTGAAAAAAGAAACGAAGTGTTTTTTTGCAACGAAAGCGTTGTCCTCTGGCAAAATTCTGTAGAAGAAATCCCTTCCGATACGTACACAAATATGTATGCGTGCACTCAAGGCCTGACTAAGCGCTTTGGGCTATGCTGCTGATCAGGCATCTGCCAGACAGATGGGCTGTAGCGGAAATGGAAGTTGTCCGAACGGGGTGACGCTTCCTTGAGTAACTGAAAACTGAAGGTATTTTGACCCTCCACCGACGGGCGCAATAGCCGAGTGGTTAAAGCGTTGGACTGTCAATCTGAGGGTCCCGGGTTCGAATCACGGTGACGGCGTCTGGTGGGTAAAGGGTGGAGATTTTTACGATCTCCCAGGTCAACATATGTGCAGACCTGCTAGTGCCTGAACCCCCTACGGTGAACGCAGAAGAAGACCCTCCACCGCATGGTTCCATAACTCAAAACAGTCACTGGGCCAGACAGGACATCTACAGACACAGGTCGTAGTGCCCTGGTCAGGTCACTTTGCTCTTAACACGAACTCTTGCAGAGAAAAATGGGACGCGGGTTGGGGGGTGGGGGGTGGGGGGGGGGGGGGAGGGGGTGGCATCCTGTTACTGGATACGTAAAAATGTTCGGATATCAGGCAAATCCCAGAAGTCGATCAGAAGATGTGACACTCAGAGGCTTGTTGCACGGCACACACCAGTCCACGGAGATTCTTCACCTTTTAGAATAAAGGAATGCGTCAGATGAGAATGACCCGCGCGCAGCCTGCAAAGGACGGCTTCCTCTTTCGCGTTTCCTACAATGAAAGGAATTTAGACGAATCTGAACCAAAGTCTGCAGATTCCACTCATTACGTCAATAAAGGTGGGTTTTTTCCTCCTTAATCCGGCGAACAACCAAAGAAAAACGTGCGTGCTTAACTTGTTACTTTCACACATTTCAAGAATTAGATTAATAAAAAAAAAAAATTAAAAAAAAGTAATGGCAGGTACACTGCACGCTCGTATACGTGTGCTCGTGTGTGTGTGTGTGTGTGTGTGTGTGTGTGTGTGTGTGTGTACGTGCGCGCGCGCGCGCGGTAGGGCAACCAGTTATCCATTGTGTCTCCACCGGACCTGCCTTGTGGATATCGCTGTTCGAATCGCCGTCAAGCGTTACTGATGAGGACTTCCACTCTGCACCCCTGCCATAAACAGTGTCTCCCTGCTGTCCCAGCAAGTTGTCTTGTTGTCATCAACACCCTGTTGTATCCAAGGTGGCCACGACGAATCCAAAAAAAAAAGACTTGTAAAAAATGAACGCCAAAGGCTGAACCAGTATAGTAATGGGCAGCAGACAGTGACCGTTTCCGTGCAGTCACGAATGCTCCACTGGACCGTGGCAGGACCGATACCATTTACAGGTAAAAAAAAAAAAGAAAAGAAAAAAAAAACGATGTGTGTGTGTCTGGGTTTCTTTATTCCTTCGGGTGGAGAGGAGGGGGGGGGGGGGGGGGGGGCGGGCTAGCGGGGATTGAGTGAGATGTGCGTGCGGAACTCCAGATATGACGGAAATTGAGAAGAGACGCGGTGGGGAAGACATTGGGATATGAGTGGGGTGGTTATGGAGGTGTAAGGGGGTTGCTAGGGTCGGAGCGGATGTAGGGGAGGGGAGGAGGGGGAGGGGTGCGAGGAACGAGACGGGTGTAGAGGGTACGACGCGATGGGTATACATACGTCGGGGGAAGGGGGGGGGGATGGAGCAGGGGGAGGGGGGTAGAGGCAATGCGCGAAGCAATGTTCGCGTGTGCGTGTCTCGCTTTCTATCTCTAATTGGAAGTAAATCAGTAATTGCAATCTGTGATGTTGTTGTGGGTGGGGTTGTTTTTTTTTTTTTTTGTTGTGGTTTTTTTTTGTTGTTGGTTTTTTGTTGTTGTTGTTGTTTTTTCCCCATTCCATTCCATATTAACTTTAACGATAATTTGTTACAACAGTTTAGTCAGCAGGTAAGTTTAGCAATATATCTGAATGAAATCAAATCAGGTCAGAACTTCTCCACTCTATCTTTTCTGTCATGGCAGACAGTAGCCATGGTGTCACAGTAACAGAATTTGTAATGTTTGTTACTTTAACAATACTTATCTCATTTTGACACGAGAGTTACAACCACACTGATCAAAGCCCTAACACAGACACACAAGTGGACAGAAATCTAGACAACTTTAATGAAAGTATTTTACTGTGTATTATCAGCATTGCATGATGATGGACGTTGATTTGTGGTGAAGTGTAGTTCCTCCAGACCTGTTTACATTTGACCACGTTTGTACTTTGTCGGGTTTTGTTTGTTTGTTTGTTTTTTTGTGGTTTAAATAATCTTTATTTATTCAACAATACACAGGATTACAATGCAATGAATGACAGAAGAGCATCAACAAGCTTAAAGCTTATACTGTGCTCACAACGTTGCACTTCAATTTTATCATGACGGCTGATGAACCATATTATGACTTGTATCAAATAACATTCATAAACAGTAAGTAATGAAATAATGAAATAAAACAAATAAACAAACAGTAAATAATATAGTAAAATAATGCTAATATCAATATTTTTTTGTGGTTTTTGGTTTGTTTTGTTTTTTTATCCTCACAGGAAAACTGGCATATGGAATGATGGAAGATCATCCTGACTGGGGTCCTTCACTACACATGGGTCAAAGCGAAACGAAGGAATCAGACAAGCCGCCATGACTTCTTCTTCTTCTGCGTTCACTCGTATGTACACGAGTGGGCTTTTACGTGTATGACCGTTTTTACCCCGCCATGTAGGCAGCCATACTCCGTTTTCGGGGGTGTGCATGCTGGGTATGTTCTTGTTTCCATAACCCACCGAACGCTGACATGGGTTACAGGATCTTTAACGTGCGTATTTGATCTTCTGCTTGCATATACACACGAAGGGGGTTCAGGCACTAGCAGGTCTGCACATATGTTGACCTGGGAGATCGTAAACATCTCCACCCTTTACCCACCAGGCGCCGTCACCGTGATTCGAACCCGGGACCCTCAGATTGACAGTCCAACGCTTTAACCACTCGGCTATTGCGCCCGTCGCCGCCATGACAATGACTGCAAGGAAACAAGAAATGGAATTGATGTATGAGGCCCATGATATATCTTGCAGATATATGAAGCAATGTTTTTAATCAGTTTCACATCCAATGATACACGTGTTGTTTTTGTTGTTGTTGTTGTTGTTTTTCTCCTTTTTTATTTTTAGTACATTATTTTGTACACATTTTTCCTATAATACATACGTTCACTTTACTCAAGCTTTTAATCGGTGACCCTTACGTAGGTTTAATCTCATTTAACAGAAATTCCAAATAAAGATATTTTATACCGGCTTCCCTCCATCCACACTCCCCTTGTGAGCGACGGCTGCTAAGCAAGATGAACTTTTAAAGACATTTTAACTCTTTCCATACGAACGGCGAAAGAGACGACGTTAACAGCGTTTCACCCAAATTAACATCATCAAAATATTGTAAGCGGAGGCTCTTATACTGAAGACGTGAATGTTGACAAAGATACCACAATTCTGACGACGGAAGCTAAAGGTTGGGTCATTCAGACACCCACTTGACATCCGAGGGGTCTGTGTAGAGAAGAAGAGAGGACTGGCCGTACTGAGTGAGTTAAAATGTACAGCACATACATAACGCACCTTTGTTTTGTTCTTCCCCCTCCCCATCCACCGAACTGCTTCAACAAATCTCCAAGATGGTGGACGTTCAACTGCACTTGTCAATGAGTCGAGTATAACTTCAGGGCCCAATAGCATGGGTACCAGTCATGCCTCTTGTGTTGACGTTAACAATGACACCCTAGCTCCAGCACGGGTTTACTACGCTTTGTGTGGCCAAGCTACTTGACTGGAACCACAGTTCTTGCTCGAGGACAAGCGGGGCGGACTTGATTTTAATTTGAATGAAGCATGTGCTAGATACAACTCTGGTTTAACGTGGACCCCACCCCAGGGGGAATGTGATGTAATGTGTGTGGTGTGGTGGTGGTGGTGATTGTGTGTGTGTGTGTGTGTGTGTGTGTGTGTCGGGAGTCGACCGCTTGGCAAAGAAAAGTTGGTCACGGCGCCTGGCCATGTTGCAGGTCGCCAAGCACGTGGTATTCTGCGTGGCAAGTGGCGCATGATATTGGGGATCAATCTTCAGTTTCTGTTTCTTCGTGATCGCCTGAAACAAAGTTCGACTCATCGTCAAGTTCGTTTCTTCAACTATTCCACTTATTGTAATATTTAATCCAATTCCTGTTGCGTGTAATCATTTCGTCGATCTTAGTAGCAGACATTAAGATGCCGTTGTGAAATTCGGTAATATTCATTATCCAGTTGTGATCTGGGACAGAACGGAACCCGGTTTCCTTTTTTTATGATTAGAAAGGTGTTAGACTTCAAAACTAGTGCTGGCACATCACTGGATTATACATTTTTTCCCCTGAGATTCTGAACCTCCCTGAGTAACAACCTGTAGTCAGTGTGTGTGCTTTTTTACGACAACATGGTCCTGGTTGCTCCATGTAATGCGACATGGGAACAACTCCCAGCTCAGCTGGTATGATCACTATAGTTGATCATTCCGTGTACCTACGTGTACACACCTATGATTATATATGGTGATAACTATATATATATATGTCTATGGTACACACCGACTACAAGAGATGGAACAGGAAAAAGGGTGCAGTTTGGCAAAAAGGTCATGTTTTAACTGAAAGCCTTCAATTAAATCAACCTGATGATTGTAGTAGCTTCTGCTTCGATGTCAGGTTCTTTCAGTCAATGTGTCATGCTACCGTTCGTGTATGTAATTATGTGTACACACCACAGCAACGATCCAGACACGATTTCACATTCACCCTTGGCACATGTGACAGCAAGAACATGTCTTCGCTCGTACGTAGCCTCTATTGTGGTCATGAGAGTATGTGTATCGCCGGAATTTAGTGCTACAATTCCCAACACACGCAACCCACGAACTTATAAATAGATCCTATGTCCGTGACGCATCTCCGCGACAAATCAACCTTGACCTTTACACAATCGTCCGTCTGGTCATGTGAATGCGCAAAGCCACCATGTAACTTCCGGTTAGTTTTGTAGTCATTCGAACGCGGAACGTGAAGGCGATTTGCTTATGGCGCTGACTAGTGTCTCCGTTGTCACTTGGTGTCGAGTCTTCACTTGGGCCTGTTTTCTTCACTAAAGTTCTTCTACATCTTTGTTAAAGTAAGTTCGAAACTTGATTACATTATATGATTTAGTATACCCGTTTCGTTTTTGTTGTTTTGTGCGTGTGTAATTTCTCAGTGACTCCGAGACAACGCCAGTCACGGTTTTACAAGGTGAAGCGGTCGTTTCCACGTGGTAAACGGACACGCGTGTCTTCTAATCGGTTTATTCAGTATACAAAACTGTTCAGGTACATGCACTAAAAATAATAATCAGTGAATATATTTTTTTTAAGATAAAATCAAAGTGAATATTATGAATGTGCAGATGATTTCGCTTGCTCGGTCGTGTTTAGCTGGACATGTTTTTAGTGACCACAAAAAAAGTGCTCTGGCGCGGACTTTCACTCTATCGAACTTGAAAATGGGTCTTTGGTGATAAGAATTTAGGAGCACGATTTTAGGAAACAAATGTTTATCCAACTATAGTTTCAGTCGTAATATTATATATTATTGAAAAGAAGTATTTCCTACCTTTGATATTTACTGAACAGACTACTATTTTGCATGTAGTGCAGAAAATTGATTCAAACTGAAGAAATTTATTGAGTACATAATGTGAATGCAATGTTGAAACAGAAAACACTGAATGTGTATCCAGAGGAAGTGGAGAAGGAAGACAAAAAAGAACAGATGAATCCTACATTTCGGTCAGATGAAAATCGTTTTATTCATGACGAATTGCCAAGTCGAATTTATTTTCCTTACCGGGGATTGTGGTATTACCCATGTTTGAATAAGTAAATTCAAATCTGCAAGTGCATGATTTTTTTTTTTTTTTTTTTGGATTTTTTATTTTTTATTTTTTATTTTTTTGCGCGTGTGTAGTTTCTCAACGTAGGGGTTTATGAGAAAGCTTATGAACACCGAATACTAATAAATGCGCAGACGGCCTTTTTGTTTGACCGTTGTGTTCACCCACAGTCCACGGTAAACAAAGACGTCCACGTGTTTGTCCAGTCACTGAGTGACACGTGAAAATAGGTCACCAGTTCGTAGTCACTGGGACCGCTTCACAATGTAAACGCGACCCCCTTCCAAATTCCCCTTCCCTCTCTCTCTACAGGTATGAGAGTGTGATGAAATTCATTGTTTACATAACGAGTTTGTCATGTCTGAATTAATTGCTTCTCCGTGATCTGTGTCTGAGAAATTTAGGACATGTGACTTGTTAATTTTTTGTAATACTCACTGTACGGACTCCCGTCTCTCTAAAACAAAAAGGGGGGGAATGGACTGGGAAGGCAGAAAAAGGAGATAATAGTGAAGGAAGACAAATGGCACAAACGAAAAGTGACAGAAAAGAGGAAATTTCTAGCTAAGAATTTCCAGAAGGCGGGGATGTTATGTATACGGAACCGGATTTATTTGACATATCACCCCCTTTCACGGGGACAGACGAGAACACTGAAGGGAAAACGGAACAAACACCTAATGAAACGAAGGGTGCCGGTGAAACATACCCAACTCTCCGACTCCGCACTCACTCAACTTTCATTCTACACTAAAGACCAATCCAAAATTTATTCCTTTTTTCTCGTTATTTAAATCACTTTACATTTCACAACCCCACCGCTGTCTACAACAAAACTATACACGAAACACAGAGCCACAACACAAAACAGTGGGTCACAAACACGGACCTGCTAAGCTGCTCTGTGGCCCCGTCCCTGCCGGGACCTTGATCTCTTCAGCGTCGTCGACGTCTGCTATGTCTTCTAGGGCACAGGCTTCTGTGGCAACGTCATTTTCTTCCCCCTTGTCTTTCTTCTCCCTCTGTTGTGTCGACATCTTATATGGCGCACGATTCACCTATGGCACCGTATTCTGCTTAAAGTCTCGCGTCGTCCCAAATGCTCAGTTCAGCTGTACAGATTTTCCCACCTGTCCGATTCTCTTGCTTCTCTTGCGACTGCTACAACCACACACACTTTTACCGTCGCACAGCTCATACAGTCGCATAATTCGATGACAACACTGTACACATGCAGTGTGTGGCTAACGAAGAACACGTGTGCCTAACACAACACATGGCACACTGACATGGACAACAGAACACACACACACATGAACTGTTGCACTGACTTTAACAGTTGGGTGTGTTAGCACACGCCTTGTGAATACCCCCAGAAGCTGGATATTTGGAAGGCTCTTTTCAAGGGCATCTAAAAGCATAGAAATAAAAGTTTCAGAACTCTAAAAGTTTTGAAAGTATCGTCGGATACTGATTCAGCGCACCACGTTCAATGGTCGCAAGGCAGTATCACGATCACGTCCTTTGTTCCTGCTGCCCGTCCCCTGTGCAAACAGTGTGGCGGACGACCGACGCAAACAGCCACGAAGAGGCTGTAGTTGTTGTTGCGATGGTTATTCATTTATTTCATGTGTGTGTGTGTGTGTGTGCGAGCGCGCGCGCGCGCGCGCTATATTCACGGCATCTTTTACAACAGTGTCCCACGATATCGATTTCGCAAATCTATGGGGTTTTTTATGCAGAATATTCGTCACTGTGAATATGGAACTTGAAATTTCAGGGGTGACCATGTGACCTGGGTCATGTGACACGCAGACAGAACACCGCGTGGTGTAACTAGTTGTGCTTGAAAAGTCACGTGTGACCATGTGACCTGGGTCATGTGACACGCAGACAGAACACCGCGTGGTGTAACTAGTTGTGCTTGAAAAGTCACGTGTGACCATGTGACCTGGGTCATATGACACGCAGAAAGAACACGTGGTGTAGTTGTGCTTGAAAAGTCACGTGTGACCATGTGACCTGGGTCATATGACACGCAGAAAGAACACGTGGTGTAGTTGTGCTTGAAAAGTTACGGGTGACTATATGTGACCTGGGTCATATGACACGCAGAAAGAGCACGTCGTGTGGCTGTCGTCAGACAATGTCGATCCTACAGGTAAACATGAGCTGCGGATCTCAGCGTATAATACTGATCATGTACGTATCACTTGAAACTATGAACACTTCTTGTAATTTCCAACTTCCATCATTATTCTCTCTCGTTAGTCAGATATTGGATTAATGAAACGGGCTTTCTGAAAATCAGTTCTGACGATTGAACGCTTGTACTTTCAGGTGACGTTTAGGATACATCAGCACCACGAGCTTCCCTTTGGACCTCAGCGAACAGCTGTCCTGACCCCACAGTGTTGTGTACAGCTCGACTTTAGAGCAAGATACAGAAGGTCAAGCCTAACTCGTCCTTCAAACTGTCCACCAGTTTATCTCCGATTCAAATAGATTTTAGCTTAGAAAGTATTGTGAAGAAAGGGTACAACATGATTCTATTCGTAAAATATATGTTGGATTTATTTGACTGACCAAATATTCAAAGTGAATGGATTGGCCAATGAGCTGTTAGAATTTCTCCTCTCCCCTCTGTTCCCCCTCCTCCACCACCTTACCCACCATTCTTCTAAATTTTCTTCTTCTTCTTCGTGTTTTTGTTCTATTGGGCCAATTACTCTGGTGATAATAAATTTAATCTCATGTTAATATTGATATTAGCATTTTTTTTAAAAACTATATTATGTACTGTTTGTTTATTTGTTTTACTTCATTATTTCATTACTTACTGTTTATGAATGTTATTTGATACAAGTCATAATATGGTTCATCAGCCGTCATGATAAAATTGAAGTGCAACGTTGTGAGCACAGTATAAGCTTTAAGCTTGTTGATGCTCTTTTGTCATTCATTGCATTGTAATCATGTGTATTGTTGAATAATTAAAGATTATTTGAAAAAAAAAAAAAAAAAAAAAAAAAAAAAAAAAACAGCCCGAGGTACGTATCGACAGCTAGACAGACAGCTCACACAGCCCACGATTATCTACTTAACAGGTACGTTGGTTTCTGTTCCCAATGTAAGGCAAGAACGGGAAAAAAAACAACCTCACGTCCTGCTTATAGTTATTATATTCATTACGCTAACGATAACAATATCTATAACTATGTGCGTTTATGATATTAAAAATGATAATCCTTTTCGTTCTCCGTCTATAGACTTCACAAGCCTCACAGTTACTCGTATGTATTCGAATGGATTTTTCCTGCATGACGGAGGATTCACCGATCTTACCCACACATGTTGGGGGTGTGCACACTGAATGCTTTGGTGTTTCCATAACCCGTTGAACTTAATTTCGGAACGGTATATTTACTGTGTGGGTTTCATCTTTCAGTCGCACGTGAAAACACTCGGGATGCCGGCAGTTAAGGCACTAGCAGGATGTTCAGGATAAAAATAAATCTGTACATGTAGATTTTTTTGTTTTCGATGTGTACTAAATCATCATTTTCTGTGAGTGTGTTTAAATTCGTACATTCGAGATCGGGCATGTTACGTAACGTTGCATAAGTCATCTGTAAGTGAATGTTAAAATTTGTACATTCAGATTCCCTGTTGTCGACATTTATCAACACGTATATTTGCGTTGGTGTTTCAGGTATCTGGAAGACCCCTGTATCCAGCAGTCTGCCCAGAGTCAAACAGATCCCTCCACACCTGACCGACAAACCTGCCATTCCAGGGCTTTCTGTCCAGTGTACTTGTCCACCAGTACCTTTGTTAACAGTGTTTGGCTGACCCGTCAGTTTGTTTCTGTAACAATGAGTTGCTTTGTGCCTGCTTGCCTCGCTTCCTCGCACGTTGAGAACAACGATAAAGCTGACCGACCAATGAATTTAGCAGGTTTCAAACCTTTGAAAGTGTTAGGGGAGGGCAGCTATGGCAAAGTAGTTTTAATGTTCGACGAGACAGCAGACCTTTATTTTGCTGTGAAGCTTGTGTCTGTTCGGCCCGATCCTTCCTACGAAACTCAGTACATCGACATCATGAAGGAAAGAGACATCCTGAAAAAGTTATCCGGTGATCCTTTCTTCCCCACGCTGTATTTCACAACCAAGACGGAAGATTATGCCTGGTTCGGTTTGGAGTTTTATCCTGGGGGCACCTTGAATGACCTCATCAAAAACATTGTCAGAGCTGAAGCAAAAATTAGCTTCGGGCAAGCTCAGTACATTGTTGCTGAAATTATTATGGCAGTTTGGAAACTGCATAAAAAACACATTCTACATAATGACATCAAACCTGACAACTTTTTGATAGACAGCCGGGGCCACCTTGTCCTCACAGACTTTGGGATGAGCGTGTTAATGGACAAACGCAAGCGTCTGGAGGAACAAGTCTGTTGGATGAAGTACGAGACAGGGACGGAGTACACTGCTCCAGAAATGCTGGACGATGATGTGCCCCACAGTTACCCCTCCGACCTGTATTCGGTGGGGAGAACCATCCAGCGTGTGTGTAATAAGAATTACATGGACGACTCTTGGGACCGTAAGACCAAGCGGGACATCAGGCACGTTCAACGCCTGCTGATTAAACCTGACCCAGGCCAGCGAGCCACCATCAAGTCCATCTCCAAACACCGATTTTTTAGGGGAGTTCGTTGGAAAGATGTCAGCCGTAAAAAAGTGGATATGATGAAACCTCATCCGCAGGTCGACTTTCTTAAACCTGAACAACCGTGTGCAGACTCAGTCCTGGGCAGCCTGGAAAAGTCAAGTGCTGTCGACCAACTCTTGGAGGATTTTTCTACGAAACTGAAGCTGAACAAACGCAACAGTGTCTGTTTATCTTATTGAAAATGTTCATCTAAATCCATGATGCTCAAGATGGCGCTGACCAATGGCGACACAGGGATAGTTGTCTTGTTTATTTTGTGTTTCATTCTATGTGTGTTAGGGAAACAGCTGCGATCCTACAACACGATTGTGACACGCTGCTGTATGATAGGGAATAGGTGGGTGTGTTCACTCTATCGTGATTTACAACCATCCACCATAAACACTGACCGATCAACACGCAAGGCTCAGTCCGCGAGGAAACGTGGAATGCGAGAAGGGGCCCTTTCAAGGTTACGCCAACGAAGTTTTCGCCCTCCTCTACCCAGTATGTTCCTGTCCAACGTTATGCCCATCGCACACGGGGCGTCGAAGCAACAAGTTCCACGCGACAAGCAGCAAAAACGTGCAGCGCCCCGTGTGCGAGGTATTCAGGCAGCAAGAGTCGCGCGGCCACGCAGCAAGATCGCCGTTGCCGCGCGTCAAAATCCTCGATAGAACTTGTCCTATTTCCCCGCGACAAAAGAGACTGACGTACAAAGTGTTTTGGAAGTAAATGATTAGACTGTTTGGATGAAAAGATTGTCATTACATCTGAACGCATGTCTGTTTAAGAGGGATTTCTGTGAGTGCCCCCAAAATGTTGACTTTCTACTTTGAACAGCAACTCACATGGTAACGTTTGTAATTCCTGCCTGAGAACGAAAGTATCTTTGGCTGAAATTGTAAGGATAACTGGATTTCCAAATATCTTTTAGAGCTGTACACACTTCTTCTTTATTTCCACACACACATCATGTGCAAGTAAACACACACACACACACACACACACACACACACACACACAACCACCACCACCACCACCACCACACAAAAATACAACTGAACATTCACACAAACCCTACTGAACACACGCACACACACACACACACACACACACACACACCACCACCACCACCACCACCACCACCACACCACACCACACCACACACAAACACTACTAAACACACACATACACATACCACATCACACACTCACACAAACAGTACTGAACACACACACACACACACACACACACACACACACACACACACACTGTACCACACCACACACAAAAACATGACTGAACTCTCAAACAAACAGTACTGAACACACACACACACACACACACACACACACACACACAAAACACCACTGAACACTCACACAAACACTACTAAATACACACACACACTACTGAGCACTTAAACAAATACTACTGAACACACACACACACACACACACACACACACACACACACACACACACACACAGAGTCATTCCTTCATTTATTCCTTCATCCACATGCTCACTGTGTAGACACTGAGAGCACATAAATAACAACAGACATAATAATACATGGATATGTAAAATCAAATATTTGAGTTCTTCAATTTTGACAGTTCACTGATCCTGAAGTAATGTGCTGGGATAACCAACAAATCAACTGAAACAAATATTGATTGCAACCATAAATAACTGTGTTTTTTTTGTTTTTGTTTTTGTTTTTTGTTGTTTTTTTTACTGGAGTGCTATTTTACCAATATTGATTACAAATGTTGGTTGCAACTTAAATTGAATGTTTGTAAACAGTCAGAATACAAATATCATGCTGACAGCAGCTAAGTGTGACTATTTCCCAATGAAATCACAAATATAAGCATGAAATTATGATCAAATATTGGTGAACTACTGATTTTAGACAGCATGTTAACTTTCTTATCAATCATAATTATGATTTATTTTGATATTATTCTAACATAGCTTTTTATATCTATATTAATGTGCATGGCTGACCAGATATTACAATATTACAATATATCCCCTACAGCAATCAGTTGCTTGTAAGCAGGCATACAGCATATGTTAAGATGAGTAAAACAAAGTGTGAGATATATACATGTAGTAAACTGACTGCAGGTTAGTGTGATTTTCAGTTTATATACCCCCAAGTGAAACAAATACTGAATGCAGCATTATTTATTATGTGGAGCTATTTTCTCAATACTATTTACAAATGTTGGCAGCAACCTAAATAAAATGTTTGTAAGCGGACAGAATACAAATATTATGGGATTTATGCTGACTCTAGCTAAGTGTGACTATTTTCTCATACAAATAACAAATATTAACAGTATGATTAGTGTTTGGTAAGCAACTGATTTCAGATAGCATTTTAACTTCACTTCCTGTCATGGTTCTAATTTGATTGTCTTTTGACATAGCTTATAGCTTATCATCCATCATAGGTCTGAGTGCAATCAAAGACTTATCTGCCTGATTTCACCTTCAGCCCCCTACCTTCACCTGAAATAAACATTTCCCAGCAGTTTGTTCTTACAGTGTTTGCCAAATGACTTGTCATTATGTATATCAGTGTGTGTGTTTGTTTTTTTTGTATAACACTGTTTGATAACTTACACACCGTTGATTAGTATCAGTGTGTTTTGATGTTTTCAGTTTAGTTGTAACTTGTGTTACTTCATATTGGAGAACTGTTAGTTCAACACAAATATATGCTTACATAATTGATTTCTCCTTCATGGTCTGAATGCAGTTCTTCCTTTTAAAATCATAGTTTGGAACTGAAAAATGTTGGAATCTGATTGCATCTGCAGTTATATCAGGCACAGTTTATTGGTATGAAGCTGTGCCGCTGATGTGGAGAAGAAAAGAACTGTCACAATTGCATGTACAGGATTCCCACACATCAACACTAATGTAAATGAAAGATGCAACAACCTGAAATTGTAAGGATGACTGGATTTCCAAATATCTTTTAGAGCGATACACACTTCTATTTTATTTTCACCCACACCACACCACACCGCACCACAAAAATACTACTGAACACTCACACAAACACTACTGAACACACACACACACACACACACACACACACTAAACACACACACACACACACACACACACACACACACACACACACACACACACACTACTGAACACAGTGTGTCTGTATTTAATGCTAGGGGACTTAATTTATCACAAGTGAGTCTTGAAGGCCTTGCCTCTCTTGTTTTGTTCATCACCGCCGAAGGGACCAGAAATAACGAGTTGCCTTCCTGGCTTCAATCTACCAACATTGATGGCATTGTTAGATCATATATATAAAAAGCGTATTAGAATAATATCATGATAGAATATAAAGGCGGTGGTCGAACCATGGTTATACCCATCTTCTGATCTTACGCTTGCTATGATATACTGCCAGCTTATTCGGTCTCGATCCATCAAGGATAACTGGCATTATTACACGATGAAAGACAACTTAACAGAATGATGAGACAAGGAAGGAGAGCCGTACTGAATGTATCGTTTAACGTTGAAGACTTTCCTGATACTATTATAGACAAGATGGATTGTCTCTTGTGATGTTATATATTACGCAAATTTAATATCGGGGGAAAAAATCATAACTCTATGGCATTTCAGACTTTTTAAGTGAAGAAGAGTTGATATTGTACGTCAGGCGCGCGCGCACACACACATGCAAACACATACAGACACACACACACACACACACACACACACACACACACAGCCTGACACTCAGCCCATCCATGGTATTACCTCATCGCACCCACATGCACTTTCTGTATCCCGTCTTTCCCCTCCTACTCCCCCATGCCCCCCCGTCCCCCCCCCCCCCACACACACCCCGACCCCCCTGCTTCCACCTCTCTCTCTCTGTATATATATATATTTTTTTTTATCACACACACACACACTCCCTCTCTCTCTCTCTCTCTCTCTCTCTCTCTCTCTCTCTCACACACACACACACACACACACACACACACACACACACACATACACACACACAAAGACACAGACACACACAAACACACACACACAAACACACACACACACACATACACACACACACACACACACACACACACACACACACACACACACACACACAAAGACACACACTGTTCTACTCTCCCCATAGCAGCCTACACGAGAATGGAAGTCATCAACCAAGATGCAAAAATACAAACAAACAAACAAAAACAAACAACAAAAACTCGGATCAAGCAGCAACGCTGTCATATTATGTGCCGTCCAACCAGACTGCTGAGTAACTGGACACATGATCAATGGCTAGCATGCACTGTAACTAGGCTATTCAGACACGCTGGGACAAACCTGGACACCATTAGCAAGCTAACAATCGGCCCTAATGAGAAACACACAGACGCTTGTTTGCTGAAACATGGCGACGACAGTGACAACTGTGTGAAACACACACACACACATTGGCGCGCGCGCACACACACACACACACACACACACACACACACATTGGCGCGCGCGTACACACACACACACACACACACACACATTCACACACACACACATACAACATTGGCGCGCGCGCATACACACACACACACACACACACACACACACACACATCGTCGATGAACGTTTAGGAACAAGGACACACTGAAAAAAAAAAGGAAAAAAAAAGCATAGACAGAGGAAATGGCTGGGGATGTAGTTCTATCTTCTTCTTCTTCTTCTTCTGCGTTCACTCGTATGCACACGAGTGGACTTTTACGTGTATGACCGTTTTTACCCCACCATGTAGGCAACCATACTCCGTTTTCGGGGGTGTGCATGCTGGGTATGTTCTTGTTTCCATAACGTACCGAACGCTGACATGGATTAGAGGATGTTTAACGTGCGTATTTGATCTTCTGCTTGTATATACACACGAAGGGGGTTCAGGCACTAGCAGGTCTGCACATATGTTGACCTGGGAGATCGGGAAAATCTCCACCCTTTACCCACCAGGCGCCATCGCGATTCGAACCCGGGACCCTCAGATTGAGGGTCCAACGCTTTAACCACTCGGCTATTGCGCCCGTCTGTAGTTCTATCAAAACATCTATGTCCATCAAGGTATATTTGTTTCATTTCATCTAATTCCATTTAACGCAGACTGAAAATATTTTTTCTTAGCGTCAGGCAGTTAAACTGGATATAAATTTCACATCTTGAAAATTATATCACGAATTGTTGTCCACATGAGTTTGCCTGTTAAATATCCATTCTTGACCTTTTGGGTTTACCTTAAAAAAAAAAAAAGTCATTGTTGAATTATATCAAACGATCCGGGAAAACCTGGATGTTTTTTTTAGTTTGGGGGAATTCAGTTTGACAGCCCGACGAAATATAGTTATTTTCTGTTCTGTTCAAACGCTGTAGGTGTTCTATTTATAAAAGCACAGGGATCTGGCTTTGAGTATGATATATATATATATCTATATCTATATCTAGTTAAATTCATTTGATATCGAATTTTCACAGACTGTGCATGTAGAAAAAGAAAAAAAAGTTCGACTGCTTTTATTGTACTCCACATACATTGACGGCAGGAACTTAAGGGAGTTGATCCCTCATTGACATAGGTACAGGTTGAAATGAGTTAATGAGGGGGGTTAATCCTTCATTGACATGGGCACAGTTGAACTGAAATGAGTTAATGAAGGGGGTTAATCCTTCATTGACATGGGCACA
Source organism: Babylonia areolata (assembly GCF_041734735.1). Classification (NCBI taxonomy): domain Eukaryota; kingdom Metazoa; phylum Mollusca; class Gastropoda; order Neogastropoda; family Buccinidae; genus Babylonia; species Babylonia areolata. Next base: position 39,506,670 of record NC_134881.1, on the reverse strand, counting down.
GTTGAACTGAAAGGAGTTATAACTTAATGAAGGGAGTTTAATCCCTCATTGACATAGGTACAGCTGAACTGATGGGAGTTAATGAAGGGAGTTAATCCTTCATTGACATTGGTATAGCTGAACTGAAGGGATTAATCCTTCATGGACATAGGTGTAGCTGAAATGAAGGGAGACAATCCTTCATAGACATAGATGGACTTGAACTGAAGGGAGTTAATCCTTCATGGACATAGGTGTAGCTGGACTGAAGGGTGTTATTCCCTCATTGAATAGTTGACATGGGTATACCTGAACAGAAGGGAGTTAATCCTTCATTGATATAGGCAGAGCTGAAACTGAAGGGAGTTAATCCTTCAATGACATCGGCATAGCTGAAGTGAATGGAGTTAATCCTTCTTTGACATAAGTGCAGCTGAACTGAAGGGAGTTTATCCTTCATTGACATCGGTATAGCTGAACTGAAGACTACGTTCAGGTCTAACACTATGCGTTCTCTCTATATTCTGCTGCATGGGTAAAGGAGGAATTAGCGATTCCAGAATAAGGGTCCTACCGACACTGAAACAGGCCGAGGTTTGTCAATACCTAAAATGTCTGAAAAAAAATATGACTGTCTATCTCCCATGGTCAGGAGAATACTGGCAAAGACTTGATACGAGTACTGACCAGGGTAATATACAGGAACTTCGCTGCGTGTGTAATTTCTAGGGGGTGGGGGTGGGGGTGGGGAACGAAAAGGAACCGTTGTCTTTTGTGTTTGTGTGTTATTATGTCATCATTCGCGAAAAGTGTTGTAGTCTAAAAGACTAGTGATCAAAGTATGAAGCTAATGTTGCTGAGTTCTATTACTTAACTTCTTGTATGTTAGCATTCCACACACACACACACACACACACACACACACACACAATGTGATAATGGATGAAAACATGTGCAGCAAATAAACTTTTCAACTTTTGCGCAAATGGAAAATTTCAAATGAGTAAACAAATTAATAAATAGATTATGGAAATAGGGTGGGTGGTTGGAGTTAAATGGGGATATAAACACTTCCACAACGGCAACAGAAGGCCATGTGAGTTCCCTCTGAGGAAGAACGCCAGTTGTGTGCCTGGAGTGACAACATTTTCAGTCCCCAGCGGAGTCGTCAACTATCAGGGCAACGGCAGTGAATTATCCCCCATGGCAAGGGGCCCACTGACACAAATCACAATTTAACTGTGCTTTCGTTCTCAGCAGAAGAAAAAGCGCAGTCCAATCACTTCTGAAAGCTGCTCAGAAAGGGTGATATGAAAAAAAGAATGTAGGAGGAAAACGAGACGATGAAATAAATAATGTAAAATTAATTCAGTTGTAGCAAATGAACAACTCATATTAAAATTAAAAAAATACCAGTACGTATTTCATAGGAATCCAACAGGATGCAAGGATGGTCACACATGCGTTGGTCAGTACAGCTGTGTCATAACCCAGGCACTATCAGGTCAAAGAACACTGACACACGGGAAGTGTTATGTACAGTTACATTTACTTGTGTTGTGGATTGCAGGAGGAAGGTGGCAGAATGGTCAAGACGCTTATCTGCCAATACCTGTCTGTGAGGGTCTGGGGGTCGTTTCCCGCTCTCGCCCTTTCTCCCAAGTTTGACTGGAAAATCAAACTGAGCGTCTAGTCATTCGGATGAAACTATAAACCGAGGTCCTGTAAGCTGCACGTATTTGGCGCGCGCAGAAAACAAACAAACAAACATGGCAATTTATGTGTTGTCCTCTGGCAAATTCTGTTGAAGAAATCCACTCTGATAGGTACACAAATATATGTCCATGTACTCATGGCATGGCTGGCGCGTTGGGTTACAATTTACGTGTTGTCCTCTGGCAAATTCTGTTGAAGAAATCCACTCTGATTGGTACACAAATATATGTCCATGTACTCATGGCATGGCTGGCGCGTTGGGTTACAATTTACGTGTTGTCCTCTGGCAAATTCTGTTGAAGAAATCCACTCTGATAGGTACACAAATATATGTCCATGTACTCATGGCATGGCTGGCGCGTTGGGTTCTGCTGCTGTCAGGCTTTTTTTTTTTTTTTCTGGCAGACGTGGTGAAGTGTATATGGATTTGTCCGAAAGCTGTGGCATCTCCTTGAGAAACTGAAACTGAAATTGACGTCTTGACAAGGCTGTACTCTACTCTTCCTTTCCTTGTATATCCTGGCATTTACCAGGCCCGAGAGATACAGACTAGGGTCGGTCTCAAAACTGATTCAGCACTCCCAAGAATAATCTGGCGTCAACCAGGCCCGAGAGATACAAACATGTGCAGGATCATTCAAAAAAAAAAAAGGAATAAAAAGAAACCAAAAAAATCAACACTCCGAAAATCGTATTCATGAGGTTGGTGACTCTCTTCCAGTATGAGCCCAAAGTATCACAACTCTGGGTAGAATCCGGCCACGAAACGGGGGAGGGGGGAAATCCCATTCCTGATTCGGGTAGAACTCGCGTCCTCTCATTTCGCCTTGACGGCTGGTCTCAGTTTTCTTACTCTTCTTCATTCGTGGGCCATGACTCCCACGTTCCCTCGTGGACACGAGTGGGCTTTAACTCTCTCCCTACGAACGACCGAAGAGGCTCCGATGACAGTTTTTCGCCGCTGCGGGTTCGTTATATCTTGCAAGCAGAAGGTTCTCCCATCAATGAGGTGGATGAAGATAAAGAATGCCGCATTTCTGGCGACGAAAGTACAGGCTGGGTCAATCAGACATCCGCTGGTCATCAGGACGGGTCTCTGACGGGCCAGGAACAGAAGAAGACTTGCCGTCTCGAATGAGTTTTAACGTACATGACCGTTTCTTTCCCCCCGCCATGTAGGCAGTCATACTCCAAAGTTGTTCTTCTGTGATGCCTAATGTGAACTATGGAAGTGCTGCTCTTTGGCTTAATTCTTGTCTTACTCTGGTGATATTTGATTTTTTAAATGAACGATGATCTTTGTAGTTGCATTTCTTGTGAAGAGAGAGACAGAGAGAGAGAGAGAGGGGATGAGAGAGAGTGTATGTGTGCGTGTGTGTGCGCGTGGTGTGTGTGCGTGGTGTGTGTGTGTGTGTGGGGGGGGGGGGGGGGGGGGGGGCGGGTGGGGGGGGGTAGATGTGCAATGCGATTTGGCTGACTGAAATGGAGAGGCACGTAAATTTCAGTAATCTGTATATTTGTATATAGCTATTTCCATTTGGTGCCATTTAATTTATCTTTTTTATTTTCTATTCATTTTATTTGTTTGTTGTTTTCTTCTTATGTTGGACATGTGCTGCTGCCAAAAAGAAAATCTCTGTACCAAAGTATAGACAATAAAGTTTGTGTATTGTATTGTATTGTATTGTATTGTAAGGGGATGCATGCCATGTGTGTTCTTGTTTCCATAAACCATCCAACGCTGACATGGATTACGGGATCTTTAACGAACGTATCAAATCTTCTGTGTACGTATACACGCCAAGGGGGTTCAGGCACTTGCTGGTCAGCACGTATGTTGACCTGGAAGATCGGAAAAATCTCCACCCTTTACCCACCAGGCGCCGTTACCAAGATACGAACCCGGGACCCTCAGATTGAAAGTCCAACGCTTTAACCACTCGGCTGTTGCGCCCGTTGCCGGTCTCAGTTATCACTGTTGGTTTGTTTGCTTTGTTTGATCTTCTTAGGAGGAAGGTGGCAGATTGGCTAGGACACGTAAAAGAACCCACGGCAACAAAAGGGTTGTTCCTGGCAAACGTCTGTAGGAAAATCCACTTCCATAAGACAAACAAATAAAACTGCATGCAGGAGAAAAAAAAAAAAAAAAAAAAAAGGTGGTGCTGTAGTATAGCGACGCACTCTCCCTGGGGAGACCAGCCCGAATTTCACACAGAGAAATCTGTTGTGATAAAAAGAAATACAAAATACAAAAATACAAATACACTCATCTGCCACTACAGAGAGTCTGTAAGAGCCTGGGTTCGAATCCCGCTATTGCCATTTCTCCCAAGTTTGACTGGAAAATCAAACTGAGCGTCTACGTCATTCGGATGAGACGATAAATTGAGGTCACGTGTGCAGCACGCACAAAGCGCGCACATGGCAACGAGAGTGTTGTCCTCTGGCAAATTTTTGTTTGTTTGTTTATTCTGTGTTTGTTTGTTTACCAGAATATGTGTTGGTTTTCAACTTATATATATATATATATATATATATATATATATATATATATATATATATATATATATATATATGTGTATGTATGTATGTATGTATATGCATGCACTCAGGACATGTATATATATATATATATATATATATATATATATATATGAATGCACTCAAGTCCTGACAATGCGCGCTGGGTTATGCTGCTTGTCAGGCATCTGCACAGCAGATGTGATGCAGCGTTCATGTATTTCTCCGAAGGCAGTGACACCTCCTTGAGAAACTGAAACCGAAACACACCCGAAAGCGTAGTATGGCTGCCTACATGGTGGGGTTAAAAACGGTCATTCACGTAAAAGCCCACTCGTGTCCATACGAGTGAACGTGGGAGTTGCAGCCCAGGAACGTAGAAGAAGAAGAGGAAAACGAAACTGAAATTGATCGTGTTAATTGTTTGTGTCTGTTGCGGCTATCGAAAACAAGAACCTCATCCCGGATCGCTATGTAGTCTGTGTAAAGTATATATTTTTTTTCACTCTCGGATTGTTCGTGTATGTTTTCTCTTTCACATCAGAGGACATCAGCACTGACAACGGAGTCTCCTTAGAATTTGTCTGTAACTCGTGTTTGTTTGTTTGTTTGTTTGTTTTTAATTCGCTGTGTTCGTCGGTTTTCATTTTATCCGAATGCTTGATATGTGATCAGTGGCGATGGCTTTCCGGCAGTGTCAGCTGTGAGGGACACAGAGGGATTTGTATTTCTCTCCACTTTTCTTTTTATATTATAATTATTTATTTATTTATTTATTTATTTACTTATGTACGCTTATAGCTGACTTCATCAAGTTTTTGCGCCTTATACATATAATTAGTAGTGGTAGTAGTTATTTTTATGTATTTATCTATTATTTATTCACCCCCCCTTCTCTCTCTCTCTCTCTCTCTCTCTCTCTCTCTCTCTCTCTCAAGGCCTGACTAAGCGCGTTGGGTTACGCTGCTGGTCAGGCATCTGCTTGGCATATGTGGTGTAGCGTATATGGATTTGTCCGAACGCAGCGACGACTCCTGGAGCTACTGAAACTGAAACTGAAACTGTTGTTCCAGTCTCTGAGTGGCCAGATATAACACAGACATGCGTTATCAGAAAAAGAAACATGGCCAGACAACTTACATATAAAAACACGTTTGTCGTTTCGAGTTTTGTTGTGGGGTGTGTGTGTGTGTGTGTGTGTGTGTGTGTGTGTGTGTGTGCATGCGTGTATGTGTGTGCGTGCGTGCATGCGTGTGTGTGTGTGTGTGTGTGTGTGTGTGTGTGTGTGTGTGTTAGGTCTGAAGCAAGCCAGTTTACTGGCATGTTGGCTAGCGTACACACTTTCAAGTCAAGAGAACACACACGCGCACGTGCGCGCGCACACACACACACACACACACACACACACACACACACACACACACACACATACATACACACACATAATTTTGTCATATACACACATTCACACATACACTCACATGCACACATACATACACTTACACACACTCAAATACGCACACACGCGCGCGCACACATGCACACA
>NC_134881.1:39490909-39495909 GCF_041734735.1 Babylonia areolata | reverse complement strand
AGAATGGGGACATAGAGAGCGAGAGAGACAGAGAGAGAGTCAGAGAGAGAGAGCGAGAGAGAGAGAGTGGATGAGAGAGAGAGAGAGAGGGGGGGGCATACAGAGCGAGAGAGACAGAGAGAGAGAGAGTCAGAGAGAGGGAGAGAGAGGGAGAGAGAAACAGACAGAGAGAGAAGGAGAGAGAGAGAGAGATAAAGTTGGGGCAGAGAGGGAGAGAGAGAGAGTGGATGAGAGAGAGAGAGTGGGTGAAAGAGAGAGAGGGGGGGGAGAGGAGGGAACCGATAGAGAATGGGGACATAGAGAGCGAGAGAGAGAGAGAGAGTCAGAGAGAGAGAGAGAGAGAGAGAGAGAGAGAGAGAGTGGGGACAGAGAAAGAGAGACAGACAGACAGAGGCAGAGAGAGACAGACAGAGAGAGAAGAAAAGAGAGAGAGGAGAGAGAGAGAAAGTTGGGGCAGAGAGAGAGAGAAAGAGATAGAGACAGAGGGAGAGAGGGAGCTATGAATATATTGGTAACGTTGATATATCATTGAAGCTTTGACTTGTTCGCTTTTCTGCAAACCTTTTGCTTCCACTGTCGATCTATCCCTCTTCTTTCATCGCTTGTGTTGTCTCCAAGTAGTTTTCGCGTTGAATATATTGGTAATGTTGATATATCGAATATAGTATATCTTTATTGCCAAGTGTACCAGGGTCGCAAGGAATATTTGGAGGGTGTGTGTGTGTGTGTTGGGGCGGGGAGGGAGTTTGGTAGTACATAACAAGGTACGAATATAAATCGAAAATCATACACAAACACAGATACAGTAGAAATTGGGATACATACAAGTGCATATCAATATAAAAAAAAACAAAAAAAAACTTGTGCATACTCACACATACACGCACTGCACACACACACACTCTCTCTCACACACACGCACACATGCACGCACGCACGTACACACACACACACGCGCGCGCGCGTTTGAACAGAAGCCGCATATTACATTTGGATGGACTGATGACTAGATCTTTAGGTAGTTGGTTGTTGATTGCACAGTTCTATTTATCATACTGGATTTGTTCGAGAGACAGGGCATGGACTGCTTTGGGGGAAAAGCTATTGGCGAAGCGATTGATTTTCGTCCTTATACTTTTGTACCGTCGACCAGAGGGGAGCATCTCGAAAATCCCAAAAGCTGGATGTGATTCGTCCTGGCTGACTGATTTTGCTTTTTTTGAGTAGCCGCTTATAATATATGTCTTCTCGAGAAGGTAGATCAGCCCCGATAATCTTGGTGGCAGTTTTTTTTACGATTCTGTTAAGGGCTGCAACTTCTGCCTTGGATATCGTTGAAGCTTTAATTTGTTTGCCATGGTGCAAACCTTTTGCTTCCACTGTCTATATATCTCTCTTCTGTCATCGTTTATGTTGTGTCCAGGTAGGTTATGTTCCCTCTCCTTGTTGCTGACGAAGACAGTGGTAAACTTTTTGTGTCTTCCTCCAATCAAAAATGTGCTCTTATCCCTGTTTTTTTTTTTTTTTTTTTTTTTTAATGCCACGTCTTCTTCTTCTTCTTCTTCTTCTTCTTCTTCTTCTTCTTCTTCTTCTTCTCATCATCACCATCATCATCATCATCATCATTATTATTATTATTATTATTATTATTATTATTATTATTATTATTATTATTTCAATATTTCTCTGTTCTTTTTGTTTGTGTGTCGTTGTTTGTTTTGTTTTTGTTTTTCTTTACAAATTGTTATGATATAAAGTATGTATAGCCAACATGTACCAAGTTGGTGAAATCGGAAGTCACGTTTCTGGACATGAAACGCTGTCGTTTGTCCTCAGCCCCAGTTCCAGTTAGCACAAAAACGCCCTCCCGCAGTGTCACTACGTTGACTCAATTTTATTTCGCTGCCCCCATTATCTGCACCATTTCAATGGCATTACTCCCACGTCGCTCATTCCGTGTACTACATACATAGCCACACCCGGGTTTGTCTGCCACAGTCCCAGCGTCGGCAGTCCGCAGGGAACCATCGATGTTAGGTCGTCAGAAGGCCACACACCAGAGGAGACGCTGTCCTGCAGTTGAGTCATTTCGGTGGTGTTCAGTAGTGTCTTTTCTGGTTTAAACGAGCTTAGGAAACCATCTGCAAAGCCCCTGCAGACGACAATCTCTTCGTTGCGGAGCAAGACTGAATGAGCGTCCCCCTAAACGCTCTTGACAAGACTCACTCCAAGCACGGAAGTGGATGGGGATCGAAATTGAGATCACCATGAGAGCGGAACATGAACGCCACACGGTTTGGAACTTTTATTTGATGATGTTGATGGGAGAGGAGGATGACAATGATACTACTACTACTACTACTACTACTACTACTACTACTACTACTACTACTACTACTACTACTACTAATGGATACTTATATAGCACACTATCCAGAAATCTGCTCTAGGTGCTTTACAAAAACGCTTCGTTGACATAAAACATTACATCTATGTTACATACACACACCAAAATGTGACTACACACACGCGCGCGCGCCCACACACACACACACACACACACACACACACACACACACACACACACACACACACACACACACACACACACACACACACACACACACACACACACTGCATACATACATTTTTACAATACATGTGTATCTTACAGCTACCCTAACACATACGCACACATAGGCAGGCACAAACTTACATAAACTCACGCACACACAATACACATTCGTATACATGCATGTAGTTATGTACACATACATATGTATACACACATAGTCAAGCACAGCTAACGGAAAGGAAGTGGACCTGCCACAATTGAACTTAATAATGACGATGCTGCTATGAAGACCCATAGGTATGGAACTACGTGACAAGGCTGTACTCTACACTTCATTTCACACTGATATCCTGGCGTTAACCAGGCCCAGCAGATACAGACACTTGCGCTGTTGGGAAATTTGAGAAGCGCTCGAAAATGACACATCAGTGAAGTAGACGATTTTCGACTGTGTGGTCCCAGTCTTCTCAGTTTAGCCCATAGCACACTCAACGCTAGGTAAAAGCCGGCCGCAAGCCGTAAAATCCCCCACCTCCGCTGGGAATCGATCCTGCGTCCTCACAGTCGTAAATCCACGACACAAAAAAACACTTTACCGCGGCCCACTTTGTTTATTGTATTGTATTGTATTGTATTGTAATACTCTTGTCACAACAGGTTTCTCTGTGTGAAATTCGGGCTGCTCTCCGTAGGAAAAAGCGTGTCGCTACAGTAAGGGCGCCACTGACCCTTTCTTGTTATTTTCTTGTCTGGAAGTGTTTTGTTTTCCTATCAAAGAGTACCTTTCCTGAAGAATTTTGCCAGACAACAGTTTTGCTGCCGTGGGTCCTTTCACGTGCACTTATTGTTTATGTGATTCGAACCAAGTGCGCTCAGATTCTCTCGCATCCTACGCGGACGCATTACCTGTATGCCAACACACCCCCCCCCCCCCCCAGAAAGATAATTGTTGAATGTTTGCCTCTCGGATTGTCTGTATCCCGTTCATCGATGACTGCCCTCATGAATGGCACAGAGCAGAAAGGTAAAGTGTGACTCTGTACCCACACGTTTTGCACGTATCGACAAAAAAAAAAGTAATGGAAAATCCAAAGTGTTTGGTGAAGTTGAAAAAACACAGAGTACAGTTACCTCCCGTGTAATCTCCCCAACCCCCCCCCCCCCCCCTCCCCCCAGACTCTCCTCTCCCCCCCCCCACGTGATGACGTCAGTGTGGGAGGACAATGACGACCTTAGGGAGTACGTGAGCAGTCCAAGACAGAAGACGACTATTGTTTTTCATCTGGCGCGCGCATACAAACACACAGACACAGACACACACACTAACACCCACACCCACACTCACACACACACACACACACACACACACACACACACACCCCACATACACACACTCATGCACAAACACACTCACACACACACACACACACTCACACACACACACACACACACACACACACACACACTCACACATAAACACACGTGTGTGTGTGTGTGTGTGTGTGTGTGTGTGTGTGTGTGTGTGTGTGTGTGTGTGTGTGTGTGTGTGTGTGTGTGTTGTATTAAGCCCCTCCAGGACTGACCAAAACCAATACAACACGCGAGTCTGTCTCTTCACCACCACCACCCCCCCTCCCCCCGCCCCACCAAACCCCCCATGCACCACTCCTCCCCCTGTCCTGGATTCTCTGAAGACTGCTTCTGTCTGGCACCTTGCCTGGCTGATACAAGTCCTCTTGACGCTGTCTCTTGATGAAGAGCAGACTGGCCTTCATTGTAGTGCCAACATCTAGCGTAGAGACACAGCAAGACAGGGAGAGGCTGGGGGTGGGGGGGGGGGAGGGAGTGTGAGTGTTGTGAGGAGGGATCAGGATGGGGAGAGAGAGAGGGGGTGCGGGCCGGGGAAGTGTCGGGAAAGATGCTGAGATATATACAGAGAAACAGTGGCGATAGACAGGGTGAGAGGTTGGGATTCAGATTCGGATTCGGATGATTTATTCATGTAGGCCATTGCCCTTCATGAAGGGGGTGCAGTATACAACATTATCAAACATGCAAGTGCACAAGGCGAAACTATCATCGAAGGAAATATGATATCATAATTCACATAACTTAAATGCTTTATGTAAGTAAATGGACTTTACGAGAAAGACAGTAACAGGCACAAGGAAAGAGACGTAGAGAAAGAGCGAACGAAAGAAAAACATGTTTTGAATGAACTTTGGCCATGGACCACAATTCAAAACCAGGTGACTTGGGGGGTGGGCATGGAAAGGGGTATTATAACACTTGGATAGATCAGACAATATCATAATGTTCATGGACTTGACATTAATTCCACTTAATTAGGTCTGAGTATATGATTTCTCCTTTTGATCACATGGAAAATGAATGTTGATACTTGGCAATTTCTCTGCTTGTTGTT